>NW_022631289.1:0-201105 GCF_010015895.1 Lontra canadensis | reverse complement strand
GAAAAAAGAAACAAATAAAACAAGAAAACCAATAATGAAAAAATATAAAAAGGAAAAAATATATATATATTAGATAAACTAGTTAAAAAACGTTAAAAAAGAAAAGGGTAAAAGTTAAAAAAATTTAGCAGAAGAGAAAAAAATTGAAAAAGAAAAAATAATTAAATTAACTGCAAGGCTAAAGAATCATGGGAGAAAGCCATGAGCTCCGTGCTTTGCTTTCTCCTCCTCTGGGATTCCGCTGCTCTCCTTGGTATTGAAACTGCACTCCTCGTAAGTGAACTTGGTCCTGGCTGGGTTTCTTGTTGATCTTCTGGGGGAGGGGCCTGTTGTAGTGATTCTCAAGTGTCTTTGCCCCAGGCGGAGTCGCACCGCCCTTACCAGGGGCTGGGCTGAGTAATCCGCTCGGGTTTGCTTTCGGGAGCTTTTGTTCCTTGAGCGCTTTCCGTAGAGTTCCGGAGGACAGGAATGAAGATGGCGGCCGCCCAGTCTCCGGCCCGGAGGAGCCAAGAGCCCGGGGCCCCACTCCTCAGTGCGTCCTCAGAGAACAGTGCCCAATTACTCCCGTCACCCTGGCCTCCGGCCACGCTCCAAGCTGACCAAGCCTGCGACCAGTTCAAGTTAACCCCGAGCTGAGAGTCACTCTTTGGCTCTGTCTCTGTAGCCGGCTTCCCCGTTCTAATACCTGCAAGCTCTGCGACACTCAGACACCCCGATCCTTCTGTGACCCTGCAGGACCTGAGGCCACACTGGCCCCACGTGGGCTTCACCCCGGTTAAGCCTCTGGAGCGATGTCCCTCAGTGGAACAGACTTTTAAAAGTTCTGATTTTGTGCTCCGTTGTTCCGCTGCTTGCCGGGAGCCGTCCCCTCCCCCCGCAGTCTATCTTCCCGTCGCTTTGGATTCACTTCTCCGCCAGTCCTACCTTTCAGAAAGTGGTTGATTTTCTGTTTCTAGAATTGCTGTTCTTCTCTTCGATCTCCCGTTGGATTTGTAGGTGTTTGCAATCTTTAGATAAGCTATCTAGCTGATCTCCCGCAACCTAAAGTAGTCTCAGCCTGCTGCTTCTCCGCCATCTTGACTCCTCCCATGAAATGATTTTCTAAATAATTATTCAGAATCAATCATCTTGTTCAACTAAATACCAAAAATAATTCTCAAGACAGAATGTATAAAAGAAAAAATGACAATTGGCTCTACATTAAGTCCATATCATTTTACACCTTTTGAATTTTGAACCATATGAATGCAATGCCTATCCAAAACATTAATTTTTTAAAAGAGACAATAAGATGAATATTTTGGAAAAAGAAACTTTATTTTACATCATAAACACAAATTTTAAGTGAATTGAATACTCAAATGTAAAATTTGAAACTATAAAACATTTGAAAACTAATGGTGAATTAACCCATTTGAAGAATGAAGTATTTATGTAACTTATATAATCGGTTACATATATAGTCTTCTACACTCCTAAAATCAAGTTGTTTTAGAGTTAGGAACTCTCATATATCAGAGAAATACCTAACAATCTTCTAGAAGACTTGGTGAAGGACAAGGAAAAACAATTCACTGAAAAAAAAATGAATAGGAACTTATGGGAGATAGGTTATCACATTTTAAATTAAGATATGTCTAAGAAAAAAAGATGCCATTTTTCACCTGACAGGTGGGTGTAGATTAAAAAGGAATGTCATCAAATGGGCACCTCAAAGACTGCTAGTGAGATCATAAAACAATTTGTCAGTATCTTTGTAGAATATTTTAAAAGGCACTCTTGGGCTGTTTTACATAATAAGCCCTAAACACCATTAGCTTAAGCAATAGGAATTATTTTTTTTCTTACTTAACCAGAAGTCAAAGATGAGGTAAACCCTTAATTGGGTACAATCAGTATCTAAACCACAATATCAAGGACCCAAATTCTTTTCATCTCCCTCCTCTTTTGTCCCAGTGTGTTGTTTGCCCTCAGGCTGTCCCTCTTTGTGGTCAAAAGAGGGCTCAGGCTTTCCAAGGTTAAGGACCACAGGAAGAAAGGGAACTGCTCCTTAATAAGAGTGAGGAAATTTTCTCTTAAAAAAACAAACAAACATACAAAAAAACTCTAGGGGGCACCTGGGTGGCTCAGTGGATTAAAGGCTCTGTCTTCGCCTCAGGTCATGATCCCAGTGTCCTAGGATTGAGCCCCGCATCAGGCTCTCTGCTCAGCGGGGAGCCTGCTTCCTCCTCTCTCTCTGCCTACCTCTCTGCCTACTTGTGATCTCTGTCTGTCAAATAAATAAGTAAAATCTTTTATTATGCCTCCATCAGAAAGGATGAATACCCAACTTTTGTAGCAACATGGACGGGACTGGAAGAGATTATGCTGAGTGAAATAAGTCAAGCAGATAGAGTCAATTATCATATGGTTTCACTTATTTGTGGAGCATAACAAATAGCATGGAGGACATGGGGAGTTAGGAGAAGGGAGTTGGGGGAAATTGGAAGGGGAGGTGAACAATGAGAGACTATGGACTCTGAAAAACAATCTGAAGAGTTTGAAGAGGTGGGGGGGGTGGGAGGTTGGGGGAACCAGGTGGTGGGTATTAGAGAGGGCACAGACTGCATGGAGCACTGGGTGTGGTACAAAAACAATGAATACTGTTATGCTGAAAATAAATTTTTTTTTAAAAGGGGGAAAAAAAGGAAAAAACAAACAAACAAACAAACTCTAGAATTCTGCCCCTCACATTTCATTATCCAGAAACTGGTCTTATAAATATCCTAGCAAAAGGAATGGGGTTATCAAAATTGGTTTAGACCACTGAGGATGGGGGATAGTCACTTCCCCTGAAGCACATTTCTGTATGAAGGACAGGGGAATAGGAAGTGTGGGGGTGTGTGTTTTAGTAATTTTCAAGACAGGGAAGACTTTCAAGGCAATAGCGGGGAAAGAATCGGGGAGGATATAACCCCTTGGGGAAAGCTTGGACATTTCAGCAGACATAGGAGGTACAGGGTAGGGCAGCAGGTCGTGCTGAACTAAAGCATCTACAGGGATTCTATGCAAACCTGAGGCATGAACACCCCACTGATGTTCCATGAAAGTGTTTTTAAATAGGGATTTTCAGTGAAATGTGTGCATAGGGTAGATCACAGTAATATGAAGAAAATATTATTTCAAATATAATGATGATAATTCCTGGCTCCATGCAACAGGAATCACAAAAATTCTGGATGAGCAGGCAATTTTAAATGCCATTTATTATCTCAATGCAATTTCAATAATTTTCTTACAACTTTCTTTCTTATACAACTTGACCAGAACCAAAATTAATAAACCACAATTTTTGTTTTTTAAATTTAATTTTATGTTTTCAGTGTTCCAAGATTCATTGTTTATGTACCACACCCAGTGCTCCATGCAATATGTGCCCTCCTTAATACCCACCACCAGGCTCACCCATCCCCCCACTCCCTTCCCTTCCAAACCCCTCGGTTTGTTTTTCAGGGTCCACAGTCTCTCACATTTCATCTCCTCCTCCAATTTCCCCAATTCACTTTTCCTTTCCTTCTCCTAATGTCCTCCATGTTATTCCTTATGCTCCACAAGTAAGTGAAGCTATAGGATAATTGACTCTCTCTGCTTGACTTATTTCACTCAACATTGTTCTCCTCCAGTCCTGTCCATGTTGATACAAGAGTTAGGTATTCATCCCTTCTGATGGGGGTGTAATATTCCATTGTATATATGAACCATATCTTCTTTATCCATTCATCTGTTGGAGGGCATCTTGGCTCTTTCCACAGTTTGGTAATTGTGGTCATTATTGCTATGAACATTGGGGTACATATCCCCTTCTTTTCACTGTATCTGTATCTTTGGGTTAAATACCCACTAGTACAACTGCAGGGTCATAGGTAGATCAATTTTTAATTTCTTAAGGAATCTCCACATTGTTTTCTGAAGTGGCTGCACCAATTTGCATTCCCACAAATAGTGTAAGAGGGTTCCTCTTTCTCCACATCCTTTCCAACACTTGTTGTTTCTTGTCTTGTTGATTTGGCCATTCTAACTGGTATAAGGTGGTATCTCAGTGTAGTTTTGATTTGAATTTCCCTGATGGCTAATGATGATGAACATTTTTTCATGTGTCTGTTAGCCATTTGTATGTCTTCTTTGGAGAAGTGTCTGTTCAGGTCTTCTGCCCATTTTTTGACATGATTATATGTTTGGTGTGTGAGTTTGAAGAGTTCTTTATAGATCTTGGATATCAGCCCTTGGTCTGTAGTGTCATTTGTGAATATCTTCTCCCATTCCATGGGTTGCCTCTCTGTTTTGCTGAATGTTTCCTTTGCTGTGAAGAAGGTTTTGATCTTGACGAAATCCCAAAAGTTCATTTTCACTTTTGTTTCCTTTGCCTTTGGAGACATGTCTAGAAAGAACTTGCTGTGGCTGATGTCAAAGAGGTTACTGCCTATATTCTCCTCTAGGATTTTGATAGATTCCTGCCTCACATTGAGGTCTTTTATGCATTTTGAGTTTATCTTTGTGCATGCTGTAAGAGAATGGTCGAGTTTCATTCTTCTATACATAGCTGTCCAATTTTCCAGGCACCATTTATTGAAGACAGTCTTTTTTCCACTGTATATTTCTTCCTGCTTTGTCAAAGATTATTCGACATAGAGTTGCAGGTCCATATCTGGACTCTCTAATCTGTTCTACTGGTCTATGTGTCTGTTTTTGTACCAGTACCATGGATCAATAAACCACTGGCCAAACTAATCCAAAAGAAAAGAGAGAGGAATCAAATTAATGAAATTATGAATGAAAGGGGAGATATCACAACTAACACCAAGGAAATAGAAATAATCATCAGAAATTATTATCAACAGTTATATGCCAATAAGTTCAGCAACCTAGAAGAAATGGAAGCATTCCTGGAAACCTATAAACTTCCAAGACTGAAACAGGAAGAAATTCACAACCTGAATAGACCAATATCTAGTAACAAGATTGAAGGAGTGATCAAAAACCTCCCAAAAAACAAGAGCTCAGGACCTGACGGATTCCCTGGGAAATTCTACCAAACATTCAAAGTAGAAATAACACTTATTTCTGTTTCAAAAAACAGAAACAGAAGGGAAACTTCCAGTATCTTTCTATTAAGCCAGCATTACCCTGATTCCCAAGCCAGGCAAAGATCCCATCAAAAAGGAGAATTTCAGATCAATTTCTCTGATGAATATGGATGCCAAGATTCTCAATATGATCCTAACTAATAGGATCCAACAGTACATTAAAAAGATTTTCCACCATGACCAGGTGGGATTTATCCCTGGTATGCAAGGGTGGTTCAACATTCGTGAATCAATCAATGTGATAGAACAAATCAATAAGAGAAGAGAGAAGAACTACATGGTCCTCTTGATTAATGCAGAAAAAGCATTTGACAAAATACAGCATCTGTCCCTGATTAAAACTCCTCAAAGTATAAGGATAGAGGGAACATTTTCAACTTCATAAAATCTATCTATGCAAAACCCACAGCAGATATCATTCTTGATGGGGAAAAGCTGACAGCCTTCCCTTTGAGATCAGGAATATAACAATACTTATTTGTCACTTATTTGTTGAACAATGCCACTGTTGTTCAACATAGTACTAGAAGTCCTAGCAACAGCAATCAGACAACAGAAAGAAATAAAAGGTATTCAAATTGGCAAAGAAGAAGTCAAACTCTCTCTTTGCAGATGACATGATACTTTATATGGAAAACTCAAAGACTCCAACCCCAAACTACTAGAACTCATACAGCAATTCAGTAATGTGGCAGGATACAAAATCAATGTAGAGAAATCAGTTGCTTTCTTATACACTAACAATGAAAATATAGAAAGGGAAATTAGAGAATTGATTCCGTTTACTACAGCACCAAGAAGCATAATATACCTGGGAATAAACCTAACCAAAGACGTAAAGGATCTGTATTTGAGTAACTACAGAACACTCATGAAAGAAACTGAAGAAGACACAAAAAAATGGAAAAGCACTCCATGCTCATGGATCAGAAGAATAAACATTGTTAAAATGTCTATATTGCACAGAGCAATCTATGCTTTCAATACCATCCCAATCAAAATTCCACCAGCAGTTTTCAAAGTGCTGGAACAAACAATCCTAAAATTTGTATGGAACCAGACAAGACCCTGAATTGCTAATGAAATATTGAAAAAGAAAAACAAAACTGGGGGCATCACATTGCCTGATTTCAAGCTCTACAACAAAGCTGTGATCACCAACACAATTTATGTTTTATATTTACAAAACCCAGAGTATTATAAAGGAATATTATATCCTATAAAGGAATATTATATTATATCTTTCAAATACATTTAAAAGGATTTGATGGTTGAAAGAAATAAAAAAATAGGTAGTTTTTAGTCTGGAATCTATGACTGTCAAAAATACATCAATGGTGATGGTAAACATTTTCAACAATTGCTACTTCTTTCTGGGATATGCCCTCATTACTGTCCAAATACATCTGATGTCCATTAAATAAGTTCCTTACCTCATTGGTTCCAATATACCACAAATTATATTGCATTTAATAGAAACATAACAAATAATATGTGGAAAACCTTTGTATGATATGTTTATCTTATTTAATCAGGTGTTGGGAATTTCTCCAAGCCTCAGAGAATTACCCTAAATATGCAAAATATGAAACACATTTGAAGAACAGTCATTGGTTTTTAGAGTTGTTAATAAAATAGATGCTATGGTAATTACAGGACTCTTCTCTGTGAAATAAAGAATAAGCTTTATTCTTGGTGGTTAGAAATGCCCTTAACAAAGAAGTATTGCAGAATTTCTTTAAAAATTTTAGGAGCGCCTGGATGGCTCAGTTGGTTAAGCATCTGACTCTTGATTTCAGCTCAGGTCATGATCTCAGGGCTGTGAGATGGAGCCCTGAGTGAGCTCTGCACTGGGCATGGAGCCTGCCCATCCCACCCCACTCATACGTGCTCTCTTTCAAAAAAAAATATATATATATATTTTTTTTAATTTTATCAGCTTTTGTTTTTTAAGATTTTATTTATTTATTTGAGAGAGAGAGTGAGAGAGCATGAGAAGGGAGAAGTTCAGAAGGAGAAGCAGATTCCCCATGGAGCTGGGAGCCTGATGCGGAACTAGATCCCGGGACTCCAGGATCATGACCTGAGCCGAAGGCAGTCGCCCAACCAACTGAGTCACCCACGCACCCCCAATTTTATCAGCTTTTATGTCTAAACACATTTCACCAAATTACGCATCTATGGTTATTTCTGAGATGTATATTAATATATTATATACATATAATACATACATACAATATACATAATATAATAATTATTTTATTTTATATATATAATTATTATATTATGTATATTATATGTATACATATAATATACGTATTAATTAATATGTATATATTAATATACATCTCAGAAATAACCATAGATGCGTAATTTGGTGAAATGTGTTTAGACATAAAAGCTGATAAAATTTAAACACCAGACACATCTCAGTAAAGATAAAGGAAAATGTTTTTGTTTGAAAACCTACTAACCTCATCAAGTGGGATGAATGTTTAAAATGTGGTGAACTGGGAGGAAAATGAACAAACATTGTGTAACTGTGAAATAATAGCTGGTGAGAAAAAAACAACAGGCATAAAACTTTCTTCTGGTGGCTAAATAGATTGTGAGTGAAAAGCAAAATACATTTAATTTCAAGAGAAGGAAGAAAGGACCTAATATATTGAACAGTTGGCATGATCCACATCCTAGTAGTAGGTCATACAAATACGGTGAAATGAGCTTAGAAAGTATCTATGAGAGACAGGAAAAAAAAAAAAAACTGATCATTTTCTATGCCTGAACTATACATCTAGCCTCCAGACCCAAGAGAGACATAATATTCCCCTGAATCAGATAGGGAAGGAAGAAGTAAAATCCTCTATATCAACAGGTGACATGGCCATATATAGAGAAACTCTTAGGGAAGCTCCTAAAAACTACTAAAACTAATAAATGAGCTCTGCAATGTTAGAGGATTTAAGACCAATATATAAAAATCACTTGTTTTTCTACACAATGAACAAAAATGAAATTTAAGAAAACAATTCTATTCACAATAGCATCACCGAAAAGGAAAAAGTGCTTAGGAATAAATTTATCAAAAGAAATGCAAAATTTATACTCTGAAAACTACAAAATATTGTCAAAAAAATTAAAGAGCTAAATAAATGAAGAAACATTCCATGTTCATGGATCTAAAGATTTACTTCTATTATGATAGCAATACTCCCCAAACTAACCTACAATCTCTATCAGATCCCAGCTGACTTCTTTGTAGAGATGGACAAACTGATTATAAAGTTAGCATTATTGCAAATGACCCAGAAAAGCCAAAACAATCCTTAAAAAGAAGAACAAAAGAGGAATCACACTTCTCCATTTGAAAATTTGCTTCAAAGCATAAATAATCAAAACAGTGTGCTGCTGGCATAAAGATAGACATATAGACCAATGGAAAAGAACTGAGTGTCCAGAAATAAACCCATACATCCATGATCAACTGATTTTTGACAAGGATGTCAATGGCAAAGCAATAACCAGCTCAACAAATGGCACTGGGACAAATGGGTAACCCCATACAAAAGAAGGAAATTGGACTCATACTTGACACCATATACAACAACTAACTCAAAGTGGATCAAAGACTTAAATGTAAGAATGAGAACGTAGAAGTAAACCTTCATGACCTTTGGGTTGGGCAAATGATATGACACCAAAAACACTAGCAACAAAGGAAAAAAAGTAGATAAATTGAACTTTAAAATTAAAACCTTTGTGCTACATAGGTGTCTGGGTGTCTCAGTTGGTTAAGCATCTGACTCTTTATTTCAGTTCAGGTCATGATCTCAGGGTCATGGGATAGAACCCTGCATTGGGTTCCACCCTCAGTAGAGAGTCTACTTGGATTCTTTCTGTCCCTCTCCCTCTGCCCCTTCTGCCCTCAGCTCTCTCGCTTTCCAAATAAATAAATAAATATTTTTAAAAGGTAAAAACTTTTGTGCTTCAAGTACACCATGAAGACAGTGAAAAGCTAATCCACAGAATGGGAGAAATCTGATCTGCAAATCATTTAGCTGATAAAGGACTTGTATCTAGAACATACAAAGAACTCCTGCAACTCAATATTAAAAAGACAACCCCATTAAAAATAGATAAAGGACAGACCTGAATAGATCTTTCTTATCTTCCTCCACCACCCCACTCCCAGTAGGAAATAATTTCTTACTCTATCAAGACAACCTTTTCTTTCAAGTTCTTACATTCTTCCACAATCCAGGTCACACCTCACCTTTTCACTATGCCACACTGCTCAGTCTTTGGAAACATCAAGTCCTACTGCAGGTAAAGAAATGCACAATATCCTGCAGGGTCTACCAGTGTCTAGAACCCCATAGATTTTTTTTTTCCCCACAAGACCTAAGAGGCTAACCTCTTAGGTCCTCACCAGTTTTGAGGGAGAAAGACAGGTTAAGGCTCACTTTCTCCTCTGTATAGCAATCTGGTTTCTTCCTCTACTGAGCTCTTTAACAAAACTAAATGATAGTGTGCTGTCCTCTAATAATTCATATGCCCATGTTCTTGTACCTCAAAAAAATTTATTTTCTGAAGGGAGGAGTTATTCATTTTACTGTTTTATAACACTGCCAGATGCACCAGAAATCCAACCAATGTTTTTTTGACTGATCTCTTTATTTACTTAAGTTGCATCATGAAATGTTGCAGAACTATTAAGACTATTTAAAGCAATAGTTTAAAATAGTTTTGGGTCCCTCCAAATTCAAGGATTACTATAATGTACCTTACATGAAATATATTTCAGAATATCCTAGAAGGAAGTGTTATTTAAAATCCTACTTTTAAATTTGACAAATAACGAGCACATTAATTTCTGCCAGAATGCAGATTTGGAAAGAGAACATTGATACTGAATTCAAAGCTGGCTTCCTATTTCTTGTGCCTAACAGTTCTGTGGGCCACTTTTGGAAGCCACATGTTATTTTGGCATTTCCTTGTAACAGGATTTGGATTTATTATACAAGTAGCACATTATTTCCAGTGCCTGGGCCATCTGAAGTAAGTAAAACTTCGACCTTGGTGCTGCAGGCAGTTAATGACTGGATAAGCCCCAGTTGGGGAGGAAGGCAGTTTAGTCTTTCCACATGCCAAACCTAAAGCAAAGATGGCTAGAAATTGGCTTGCAGGATCCCATAAAAACAAGAACTGACTTGAACCTCACTTAAATATAAACAAAATACCATAATGAGGTTTGCAATAATCTCACCCCCCGTCTTTCTTTATTAATCCAGTTTGTCTCCTTTTTGTTGGTGGCAGTGTTTTTAATACCCAGGATCTTTCCTGGGTTCTAGCCTGAACTGAAATGCCAGAAAGGCAACACAAAGTTCTGCCATTGTGTTTATGGCTAACTGGATGTGGGAAGCACTGGAAATATCAAGACATTATAATTAAAGTCCATCCAATTACAATTCTTGCAATGAAGAAGAATACAAATAACAAGACAGTAGCCAGTGTGGCTTTGAAGGGGACTGAGTCTGAGGCCCATTGGCAGAGTTTTTTAAAGGAGAATGAGAGAGAGAGAAAGAGGAGGAGGAGAAGAAGAAGAAGAAGAAGAAGAAGAAGAAGAAGAAGAAGCAGCAGCAGAAGGAGAAGGAGAAGGAGAAGGAGAAGGAGAGGGAGAGGGAGAGGGAGAGGGAGAGGGAGAGGGAGAAGGAGAAGGAGAAGGAGAGGGAGAGGGAGAGGAAGAGGAAGAAGGAGGGGGAGGGGGAGGGGGGGAGGAGGAGGAGGAGGAGGAGGAGGAGGAGGACAGGAAGAAGAAGCAGAAGAAGAAGAAGATGAAGAAGAAGAAGAAATGAAACTTTTTATTTTGGAATGATTGAAAAGCAAAGTTGTGAGCATGTTAATGAAATCCACTCCAATCCCAGTAGCCATTGCAACTGTTAATATCAATGTCTTTCCTGTTACAAGTTTTCAGTCATGGTACACCTAGGTGGCTCAGTCAGTTAAGCATCTGCCTTCTGCTCAGGTCATGATCCCAGGGTCCTGGGACTGAGTCCCACATTGGGCTCCTTGCTCGGCAGGGAGCCTGCTTCTCCCTCTGCCTGTTCTGCCTGTAGCTCCCCATGCTTCTGCTCTCTCTGACAAATAAATAAATAAAAAGTCTTTAAAAAAAAAAGATTTAAAATAAATAAATTTTTAAAAAAGGTTTTCGGTCAGTGTTAAGTAGAAAAGGATGGTTAAGCTTTACATTGATTCCTTGCCTCTGTATTATGTCTTGAAGATAAAAGAATAATTTTAAAAGTAGAAAAGAAGTAAAAAAACAACCAGAAGAACCAACTTCTAAGTAATTGAGACTGAATATTGCAGGTTTGTAACTGGAAGCAGATTTTCAATATGACCAATAAGCCAGTGCATATCGAGCAACTGTCACATTATCGGCTCCGTGCAGACTGCAGACTGAGTTTTGGGTTCCATTAACTCAATCAGGGAGGAACAGCTTTGGAGAAAACTGATGGATTTTACTCTACATGTGTTCTGTAGTAAGATGTATTCAGCAGTCCTTTGGATATTCAGTCTGGGGAAAAGCTGGAGGCCAAAGAGAAGGAGATGATGACAAAATTACATATGACACTCACTAGGTGCACTGGGTGGACAAAAAACCAGAGAGAGCCTGGAAACAGCTTTGCGAGTATGTGACCTGCTCCGTCTCCCAAAGCCCCATGCCCGGGCTCCAGCCTAGTGAAATGCCCTATGACTATGATTTTGAAATTCTTCATCATTTTATCTCTGACCTTATGTTTTGTAACCAAAGTTGGATGGGAAAACAGAGCAGGTGAGGAGGGAAATAAGTGCAGTATGCTTGTCCTCCATTCCTCGCTTCCCGTTTTATGAGGACATTCCTGCTGTCTCCTGAGCACATAGAATTCCAGTGCCCGCCATGTGCGGGAGATTGGCAAGACTCAAAGTGAATACCAGGTAACCTCAAACTGAAGGAAGGGGGGTAGAAGAAAGGCTGGAAGTCCCAAAAGACCATGATTCATGTTCAAACCAGAATTTGCTGGTTTGAATGGAATCGTTGGCATTCCAGAAAACATAACTAACCATGAAACCCTCTTATCCATTCCTATTGGTGTTACTTCCTTGTGTTAGACAGCAACATATACCCAAAATAAAGACATGGAAGGGAAGGGAGGGATAAGGCAACCCACAGTTCCTTTCCTTTCCAGTCCTTCCTTACTCACCAGTGAGCCAATGCTAGAGTGTGTTGGTAGAATGTGTGCACATCAAGAAATGAAACCGAAATCAGCGGTTTGTTTTGTGCAGTTTGTTTGATTCCACACTGTTTTGGTAAGAATGAAATACGTGTGTGTGTGAGATACAAAATACTAATTGTGTCATTTCATTGATTCTCCGTATGAGCTAAATGTTCTTAAATTTGCATTTATATTGGTGTTGTACAGTATAAAAACAAATGGTAAAATTCCTACGAGTAATTGAAATTTTTAATTTTTCTTTACCTAGAATGACATTAAATAGCAAATAAAAATACAACATCACAAGTGAAGAGAGAAACTGCAAAGTGAAAGAGAAAGCTTTCATGGTGTCTCTTCCTGCTTTTTGAACATAGTAACCCATATTTTTATTTTGCTCTGCACCCCACAAATTATGGAGCCAATCCTTTGGGAAGATTGTTAGATTTAAGGGGTACCAGAATCATCACAGTCATGGAAAGCAAAAGGGAAGTGTTTGGGAAAGAAAGCTGCTGGTTATTTGCTCAAATACAGCCCCAGAATGGCTCCCTTGCTGAGGTGTGGGACAGGACACTGCTGCATGCCTGCCTCTGACTGGTATCAGGCCAAGCCTCAGAGAGATGGCTCACCTCTGAATCTGCCTTTCTTTCTTTCTGAACCCAGGCTGGGAACTGAGAATAGACAGTGAAATAGAGGTTAATCTGGAAACCCTGAGAGAGCAATATGGGGAGAGTGGCATTGGGAGCCAGATTTGAAAGGACTAAGCAGTCAGCAAAGAGAAACTTAATGCAGCACAGATAAACTACACTCTCGGGAAGTGTATTGGAAGTTTGGATGGATGGATGGATGGATAGATGGGTGGATGGATGGATGGGTGGGTAGATGGATGAATAAATTGATTTTTTAAAGATCTTATTTATTTATTTGACACACAGAGAGAGATCACAAGTAGGCAGAGAGGCAGGCAGAGAGAGAAGAAGAAGCAGGCTCCCCGCTGAGCAGAGAGCCTGACGTGGGGTTCGATCCCAGGACACTGGGATCATGACCTGAGCCGAAGGCAGAGAGGCTCTAACCCATTGAACCACCCAGGCACCCCAATAAATTGATTTATGTACCTTGTTTTCTACTCTTTATAGTTTAGACACTATATTATGAAGTGGGACAAATGGAGATTTTTATAATTAGATATGAAAACCAAGAATAAAACTGGAAATAGTGTGTGAAACATTCCCCACAGATCTAAATGTTACTTTTTTGTCGACAGGACACTTGGATAATGAGTCAAAATTGGACTTTCATACACAGGTACTTTTATCTTTTCCTTTTTTTTCTTTATAGATTTTTCTCTCACCATTAAAGATAGATATTGCTGACTATGTCTAGAAACAGGACGCTAAGGTTGTTCTATACTGCCGGCCATATTTGGTGCTTTTCTCCCCAGTTTTTGGTGTGGGCTGCTGTACACACACTGAACATCCATACTTTTACCTTAAGATCAGATTGTGTCCCATGATAGGCATCCGCCTGATGTTGCCTAGAGATGGGAATTCAATCTGTGTCTTTGAAAGATATTTCTCTCAGTATGAAGCCAAATGTCCCACATGGGGCTTGGCTCTACAACAGCTGCCTCATTAACAGCTAATGAGTAGAGTTCAATGCCAAAAAGGGAAATTCCTGATTTGATTATTCCACGTTCAAGGTTATGGCATTGGTCTAGAGACAAAAGTTCGCTTTCAAAAAATTGAAACACTCCTTACTAATAAAAACAGAAACTGCTTACACCATAAGGCATCTCTGAGTGGTTATACCTGAGAGACTAATACCAGTTGTATTGAGATCGTTTGCTTTTCAAATATTTCCAACCATGTCATATTATAGCCACCTGCTCAGAATGAATTCCTGGCCCCAACTTGGCTTTCAACAGGTTCACTGATTGTACAGGGAAAACCGAAGTAAGAGCAAATATCACTTTCTGTGAGTTGCCAACACTTGTTTCTGTTATCATGAGTCTGTTTTTACAGTGTGAACAAGCTTGGGTTTTAATCTCAGCCGAGAACCACAGAGTTTGAAGCTCCAAAGTGAGGTGTAAGGGGCCATAAACAAAGGCACTTGAAGAGAAAAAGGGAGGGAAAAACAGGCTCTATTTACCTCTGAAATAGATTGATAAAGACATTTTACTTGTAGAATAATACTTGTCTGAAAATTACTTCAGAAAATCAGAGAGCAGGCCCAACTTCTTCCCACCATTTCCTGGCTCAGGCCCTACCCCAACCCCCACATGAAGCCAGAAATAGACCCAGATCTCCTCCTCCCCCATCCATCGAATATCCTTTTCCCACACCACAGCAACAGCTAATTCAATTATCTGAGCATCTCTGTGGGCCTGGAAGCTGCCAGTCTGTTTCACAGCTCTGGTCGTATGTGGTGTGGCTGGAGGATGCTAGCAAGCTGTTCTTTCTTTCCTCAGTCAGTCCTATTCATTTCAGGTTTGGGTAATTGCATGTTTGAGTTCAAGTAAAAATACGAATATGTAAGTGATAAACCTTCTCTAAATCCTAGGGCACATGACTCATACACATTTCAGAAGAAAGAAAAGCTGCAGAATCTCACTATAGGACTATTATTAGTCATTCCAGACTTTGTAAAGAAGAAAGGGTATAGTGTGCTGGCTGGAAGCACTTACAAATTGTTTGGAACATCTACCTCACCACCTCAAGTGTCTGCACATCACTGGCACGGCTAACAGTGATGCTGTTGTCCTTTGAAGGAGCTGGGGCTCCCTGCAAAGTTGAGAGACAAGAAGCAAGCCCAGGATGGCCCAAATGTTAGTCCCCTACAAGCCCCCCACACAATTTTTGTCACATTCATGTATTCTTTGCACTCTTACTCTCTTAATATTTTTTGGTAGATCTCCTCAGATGTTTAGAGAGACAAAAGATTATCAGTTTTAAAAGACAACTTTAAAATATCACTGTACTTTTTCTGCTTAACTGCATCATATGTTCTGGGATCATGGACCCGATCTGACTTTTCTTTTGTAATCTCCTTGGCCCACAGCCCCGTGCTATGCTTATAATAACAGTTTGTACAACAATGCTCATAGAATGAGGCCAACTTTTCTAACTGCAAGTGACTTAGTATATGAATAATTTTACACACCTAAAGTGTAGAAAGTTCAAAATATTAATTTTCATATGGGATGGAAAGAGAATGAGAAAAATTGTATATAAGACTCCTAGGACCTCAGACTTTGACATTCTGTGTGATCTTTTATTTGAAGAGACAAGACAGATGTTTCCTAAAGATAGGCTCTCGAAAGAATCATTTCTTTTAATCAAAAACATATTAGCCCGTGGAATTATATGGTAGTCTCAGCCTATTTAGAAATGCTTAAATCCATAAGCTCAATCATTTCTTACCAGAGAAAAGAAAAGCGGAAAAGGCAGAACACAAGCGGAAATACAAGTGACCTTACGCAACTACTTTGGCCTTCTCTGTTTGTGCCCAGATTTGAAGAGTGTTCACTTTTCTTTGCTAAAAATTTTCCAAGTGTCATCAAACTGAGAACTTGGAGCATCTTGTCTGGTTTTGGGTAGAAAGTAATTACCATCTGCACCCTACAAATGTGGGTAAGCTTGCACTGAAATAAACCACCCAAATCCATGACGAACAACAAAATTGTAGACACAAGGAGCAAAGCGGAAAATTGTAGTATGACAAAATAGCTACATTTAATTATGTAAAATTACATAGAATTTGAGTCTTCTTTAGAGGTGCTTTATTTAAACTTACATCTAAAGGCACATCTTTGGTTAATGCAACTTGCATTTCAAGTCAGGGAGTCAACAGAACAACATTTATTAAGTTTAAAATTTAAGCAGTTTGTAGTTTTTGGAAGTCTAGGGCCACTTTTATGAGAAAAGTATCATTAAAAACTGTGAGGTCAATGTGATCTCCTTTTCTTTCATCAAACCTTACATGTGCCTCTACACGTTAAGGCTTTTCTGTTCTCTTTCACAGTGTAAATACCCATTTTAGGTTCTGGAGTCTACTCAAAACTCTCTTCCAGGGAACATTCCAAGAAATAATGTGTCACTATATAAGGTTGGGCAGGTTCTATGACAGCCCTTGGTTGCCCTTATCCCTGGGTCCCCCCAGAGAAGCTACAATGGAGACCCAGCATTATTCTGGCACCAGGAGGGACCCTTGGGGTAGCTCACTGGGTGTCTGGAGGCTGAAAAATCAATGATTTCAACTTCTGATTCCACCAGGAAGTCATTAAGAACCAACACGCCCATTATCCACCCTGACCTCTTCAACCCTTGGAGAGGAAAGCACTGGTGAACCTCCTATAAAACCAGTTCTGGTGTGGCCACAGGGGATGGACCAAAACAGGATGGAGGACTCAAGTTCACTCTGAGTCTAATGAGATCAGATTCCCTCAATCTGGGGGATTAGACGTGAGAAGGAAAATAACCAAAGAATGAACCAGGATTGAACTGACCATCATAGAAAAGATGCAGGAAGTTAATTTCTTGGTGCTGTTTCCAAGCCCAAACAGGCTTCCAGTTCTGCCCATTCCTGTCCTTGGAATTAATCACCATTTCTCAGAGACAGCCTAGCACACAGGTGATATATGTAAAAAATGATACAATAAAGAAAGACCACTTTAATTATGCAACACTCAGGACCACTGTTTCTGTTCAAAAACGTGACCTTTGCTCCTTGGAGCAGCTCTGTAGAAACAATAACAATGACAACAATAACAATCAACTGTTTCCGAGAGAGGGACCTCTTGAGTATACTGTAACAGAGATGCCATCTTTTCCCAGCCCTGCCTGCGTTGTCCCAGATGCAGACCAGGAGAGGACACTTGACCCATGCTGGGCCAATTATGCCTATTCCTGGGAACCTGAAATTCAAATGAACAAATATTGAATTTGTTAATTCTGTGAAGCCAAGCTGGAAAGCAAGGTACAGCCTGCCATTTTAAGGGACCCAGGCACAAAATGAATTGAGAAGGTCAGCAAGGAGAAAAGAATGAAAAGAATGAAATGGACATGCAGTAAAGCAGAGTTATCAGGAGAGGGCCCCAAGGTGGGGAAAAAAAAAAGAAGGGAGATTAAAAATAAAACCTTATAACAACATTCTAATTCTTCTAAGTCTTAGATCCCTTCTGCAATTAGATTCATAAGAACAAATTCCACCTTGCATAGACTAGTATGAGTCAATCTCTGGTCCTTGCAATGAAACGTACATGTACCAGTGGATTTCTTAGAATGAAAAATAAGATTGCTGAGTCATGATCTGTGAATGTAAAGCTCTCAGTTCTGGTCATCCCTGATATTGAATTCTGATCTCACTCTATATTTTCTGGCTTATTTTCTCCCATTTGAATTATTATCCTTTATCAGGATTTCCATATACCGTACAGTCATTCATTGACCTATTTTGTGCATGGTGATGAATAAGGCAGGATTCCTTCCCGCTGGGGGGTGGGGAGTGAGGTGGGGGTCAAAGGAGTAAACAAACATTGACCACAGCATGTGAAAAGACTGTAAAAGAAGCCTGGGTTGATGATCTATCGCCCCAGAAACACCTCCTTGTTTAATTTTCGCCTACTTCAAAGAGTTATGAGAATGGGTGCTTTGAAAAACAATCACACAAGACAGGGAAACAGTAGTTCAATTTCAGTAAATTTGTCCATAACTGGCATTCTATAAATGTGGGTCCCCCACAATGGCATGCCATACCTTAGCACCTCCGATCACTATTTTAACAGTTAAAAATCAGACACAAGAATAGATGAGGCAATTTGTGAACTTGCCCAGGAACAGAGCTTGCTTTACAGTTGACAATGGGGCAGGATTTTTTTCATTCTGTGATAAAATTTCCCCTGACAGTTTTAAAAATAAACAAACATACAGGCTTTCAGTTAAACTAGCTTCTTGAATAACATCCTTCCCAGGATGACATGGCAATGACAATGAAGAAAGACATTTTTAAGGTATAAACCCGATGACAAAGAAAACAGGAGAGAGGACATGAGCATGTTGCCAGAAGAATAAAATAAGGGAAAGGAGCTATGTCAGAGGAGGAAGGGACATTGGAGACCAGGCCCATCCAAGGTGAAGAGGGTGACTGGCTGCACCAAGAGCCTGGGAGGGCCCAGCTGCAGCACACAGCAGGGTTGAGGCAAGAGAAAAAAACAGAGGGATTCCCTCCCCTCACTCCCATGAGAATGAGGTGTCTACCGCCCCCACGGAGGTCAGAGATTTCATCTGTGAAAGAACTGAGAGGAAGACCCGTGGGACCAGGAAAATCTGGTTCAGATCAAGAATAGAAAATGCACAAGGTGAAAAACATGGAACTTATTGTTATATCCAAACCCCACTTAAGGAAAGAAGCTGCTACCTTGTAGGTGGCAGATGAGAACATTTTTCTTGGGAAAAAGCCCCAGAGACAATGTTTTCATGCACCAGCAATATTGAGCCTTCAAAGTAGGAGACTCTCTGCCTAATCACCCAGAAATGAAGACAACTACTTACCACACACCCATATCCCCAGATTGTGCAGTTGACTTAAAAAAAAAAAAAAAACAGGAAGGAGCAACTTGGTGAAGGAATAGGAGACTGAAATATCATTAGGTCCCAAGAGTTCAGCTAGATAGTTATCAAACCATTCCAAACACCTACAAACTCAACAGGCAAGAGAAGAGAAGAAGAGTTGCAATTCTAGGAACAGAAAATCCACAACTTTCTGGAAGGTAGAACATGTGGAGAAGTGAATCCAAAGCATCGGGAAGATAGACCACAGAGGGGCCAGCTCCTGGCAAGCAGTGGAGCAGCAGAGCACAAAATCAGAACTTTTAGAAGTCTGCTCCACTGAGGGACAACACTCCAGAGGCTAAGCAGGGGTGGAGCCTTCATGGGGAGAATGTGGTCTCAGGACCCATGGGGTCCCAGAAAGATCAGGGGTGTCTGACTGTGGCAGAAGTCCCAGGTATCAGAGTGGGGAAGCCGGCTATAGGGACAGAGCCAAGGAGAGAGCTCTCAGCTCAGGGTAACCTTAAACCATGATCCAAGGCACAGTTGGACCACTGCTCTCTGAGCAGGAACCCCACAATTGGCAGATCCGGAGAGACCCCCCTCCTTCCTCCTCTGGGAGGAACAGCACAGGAGTGCATGGCAGGAATCTGCTGGGTTTGGAGACTCCAATGGGGCCATGTTCAGTCGCAGGCCGGGTGAGCTTGAAGCATGGCTGGAGACCAGGGAGACAGGAGGGATTGACTGCTTTTCTTGAGAGCACACTGAGGAGGGGGCCTGGAGCTCTCAGCTCCTCTGGGGCTGGAGATTGGGAGGCTGCCATTTTTATTCCCATCCTCCAAAGCTCTATGGAAAGCATTCAGGGAACAAAAGCTACTGAGAGCAAATTACCCTGGCCTCTGGCAAGGGTGGTGCAATTCCACCTCAGGCAAAGATGGTTGAGAATCACTGCAACAGGCCCCTCCTCCACAAGATCAGCAAGAACATCCAGCCAAGACAAAGTTCACCAATCAATGAGAACTGCAGAACTCCAGAGCTAGGGGAAAGAAACACATAGAATTCATGGCTTTTTTCCCATGATCCTTTAGTCTTGCAAAGCTAAATTTTTTAATTATTTTTTTCTTATTCTATTTTTTTTAATTTTCCTTTTTCCTCTTTTAATGTTTTTTTAACTATCAGACAAAAATTAAAATAATTTGCAAACACCAAACCGGCCTTATAGGAAAAATTGAAAGCGGTCTTCTAAGCAAAGAGAGAGCCCAAAATTAATAGACCAGATAGGAACAGAGACAATATACAGTAACAGTCACCTTACAGGCAATACAATTGGCACTAAATTCATATCTTTCAATAGTTACCCTGAATGTAAATGGGCTAAGTGCCCTAATCACAAGACACAGGGTATCAAAATGGATTAAAAAAAAAAAGCCTATCGATATGATGTCTACAAGAGACTCATTTTAGACCCAAAGACACCTCCAGATTTAAAGTGAGGGGTGGGAAATATTACCATGCTAATGGACATCAAAAGAAAGCTGGGGTGGCAATCCTTATATCAGAGAAGTTAGACTTTAAGTCAGAGACTATAATAAGAGATGAGGAAGGACACTGTATCATACTTAAAGTATATGTCCAACCAGAAGATCTAAAATTGTAAATATAAATATCTGTGTCCCTAACATGGGAGCAGCCAATTATATAAACCAATTAATAACAAAATCAAAGACACACATCGACAATAATACAATAATAGTAGGGGACTTTAATACCACCTCACTGAAATGGACAGATCATCTAAACAAAAGATCAACAAGGAAATAAAAACTTTAAATGACACACTGGACCAGATGGACATCACTGATATATTCAGAACATCGCATCCCAAAGCAACAGAATACACTTCTTCCCTAGTAAACATGGAACATTCTCCAGAATTGATCACATCCTGGGTCACAGATCGGGTCTCAACCAGTACCAAAAGACTGGGATCATTCCTTGCATATTCTTAGAACACAATGCTTTGAAACTAGAATTCAACCACAAGTGGAAAGTTGGAAAGAATTCAAATACATGGAGGCTAAAGAGAATCCTACTAAAGAATGAATGGATCAACCAGGATATTAAAGAAGAATTAATAGAGAAATAATAAAAATCAGAGCAGAAATCACTGAAATAGAAACCAAAAGAACAGTAGAACAGATCATGAAACTAGGAGCTGGTTCTTTGAAAGAGTTAATATGACTGATAAACCCTTGGCCAGACTTATCAAAAAGAAAAGAGAAAGAACCCAAATTAATAAAATCATGAATAAAAGAGGAGAGATCATAACCAACACCAAAGAAATACAAACAATTATAAGAACATATTATGATCAACTGTACACCAGCAAATTTGACAATCTGGAAGAAATGAATGCATTTATAGAGACATATAAACTACTACAACTGAACCAGGAAGAAATACAAAACCCAAACAGATCCATAACCAGAAAGGAGATTGAAACAGTCATCAAAAATCTCCCAACAAACAAGAGCCCAGGGCCAGATGGCTTTCCAGGGGAATTCTACCAAACATTCTACCAAACATTTAAAGAATTCTACCAAACATTTAAAGAAGAATTAATACCTATTCTCCTGAAACTGTTCCAAAAACTGAAATGGAAGGAAAACTTCCAAACTCATTTTATGAGGCCAACATTACCTTGATCCCAAAACCAGACAAAGACCTCATCAAAAAGGAGAATTACAACCAATATCCTTGATGAACATGGATGCAAAAATTCTCACCAAAATACTAGCCGATAGGATTCAACAGTACATTAAAAGGATTATTCGCCACAACCAAGTGGAATTTATTCCTGGGTTGCAAGTTTGGTTCAACATCCACAAGTCAATTGGTGTGATAAAATACATTAATAAAAGAAAGAACAAGAACCATATGATACTCTCAATAGATGCTGAAAAAGCATTAGACAAAGCATAGCATCCTTTCTTGATCAAAACTCTTCAAAGTGTAGGGATAGAGAGTACATAACTCAATATCATCAAAGCCATCTATGAAAAACCCACAGCAAATATCATTCTCAATGGGGAGAAACTGAGAGCTTTCCCCTAAAGCCAGAAACACGGCAAGGCTCTCTGCTATCACTATTGCTATTCAACATAGTGCTAGAAGTCCTCACCTCAGTAATCAGACAACAAAAAGAAATAAAAGATATCCAAATTGGCAAAGAAGTCAAACTCTCACTCTTTGCAGATGGTATGATACTTTATGTGGAAAACCCAAAATATGCCACTCTAAAACTGCTAGAACGCATATAGGAATTCAGTAAAATGTCAGGATATAAAATCAATAAACAGAAATCAGTTGCATTTCTATACACCAACAATAAAACAGAAGAAAGAGAAATTAAGGAGTTGATCCCATTTACAATTGCACTCAAAACCATAAGATACCTAGGAATAAACCTAACTAAGCAAAGAGGTAAAGAATCTGTACTCAGAAAACTACAAAGTACTCATGAAAAAAATGGGGAAGACACAAAGAAATGAAAAACATTCCATGCTCACAGATTGAAAGAAAAAATATTGTGAAAATGTCTATGTTACCTAAAGCAATCTACATGTTTAATGCAATCCCTATCAAAATACCATCAATTTTTTTCAAAGAAATGGAACAAATAATCCTAAAATTTATATGGAACCAGAAAAGACCTCAAATAGCCAAAGGAATGTTGAAAAAGAAAGCCAAAGTTGGTGACATCACAATTCCAGGCTTCAAGCTCTATTACAAAGCTATCATCATCGAGGCAGTATGGTACTGGCACAAAAACAGACACAGAGATCAATGGAACCGAATGGAGAGCCCAGAAAATGACCCTCAACATCTATGGTCAATTAATCTGTGACAAAGCAGGAAAGAACGTCCAATGGGAAAAAGACAGTCTCTTCAACAAATTGTGTTGGGAAAATGGTACAGCCACATGCAGAAGAATGAAACTGGACCATTTCCTTACAGCACACACAAACATAGACTCAAAATGGATGAAAGACCTCAATGTGTGACGGGAATCCATCAAAATCCTTGAGGAGAACACAGGCAGCAACCTCTTCGACCTCAGCCACAACAACTTCTTCCTAGAAATATCACCAAAGGCAAGGAAAGAAAGTGCAAAAATGAGCTATTGGGACTTTGTCAATATCAAAAGCTTTTGCACAGCAAAGGAAACAGTCAACAAAACTAAAAGACAACTGACAGAATGGGAGAAGATATTCGCAAATGACATATCAGATAAAGGGCTAATATCCAAAATCTAGAAAAAACTCATCAAACTCAACACCCAATGAAGAAATAATCCAATCAAGAAATGGGAAGGAAAAAAAAAAGAAAGAAATGGGAAGAAGACATGAACAGACATTTCTACAAAGAAAAAGAAGATATCCAGATGGCCAACAGACACATGAAAAAGTGTTCCACTTCACTTGGCATCAGGGAAATACAAATCAAAACCACAATGAGAAACCACCTCACACCAGTCAGAATGGCTAAAATTAACAAGTCAGGAAATGACAGATATTGACAAGGATGCAGAGAAAGGGCAACCCTCCTACACTGTTGTTGGGAATGCAAGCTGGTGAAGCCACTCTGGAAAACAGCATGGAGTTTCCTCAAAAAGTTGAAAATAGAGCTACCCTATGACCCAGCAATTACACTACTGTATATTTACCTTAAAGATACAATTGCAGTAATCTGAAGGGGCACATGTACCTGAATGTTTATAGCAGCAATGTCCCCAATAGCCAAACTATGGAAAGAACCTAGATGTCCATCAACAGATGAATGGATAAAGAAGAAGTGATATATATATATATATATATATATATATATATATATAGTCTTCCAGCCATCAAAAGAAATGAAATCTTGCCATTAGCAATGATGTGGGTGGAACTAGAGGGTATTATGCTGAATGAAATAAGTCAATCAGAGAAAGACAATTATCATATGATCTCCCTGATATGAGGAATTTGAGAGGCAGGGCAGGGGGTCATATGGGGTAGGGAAGGAGAAAATGAAACAAGATGGGATCAAGAGGGAGAAAACCATAGGAGACTCTCAATCTCACAAAACGAACTGAGGGTTGCTGGGGCGTGGGATGGTAGAGACAGGGTGGCTGGGTGATGGACATTGGGTAGGGTATGTGCTATGGTGAGTGCTGTGAAGTGTGTAAATGTGGAGATTCACAGACCTGTACCCCTGTGGGGAAAAAAAAATATATATATATGTTTATAAAAAATAAAATTATTAAAAAAAAAGAAAAATCAAAACAACTTATTGAGGTGATATTCACATAACACAAAATTAACTATTTTAGAGTGAATCATCCAGTGGCATTTAGTACGTTAGCAACATCATGTTATGCAACCAGCACCTCAATTTAGTTCCAAAGCATTTCTGTTGCTCCAAAATAAAACCCCCTTACCCATAAAACACTTTCTCCCCTATTCTCCCCTTCCTCTAGCCCCTGGCAACCACCAATGTGCATTCAGTCTCCATGGATTTATCTGTTCTGGATATTCCACATAAATGGAATCATACAACGTGTGACCTTCTGTATCTGACTTCTCTTCTTTAGCATAACGTTCTAAAGATTCATCGGCGTTGCAGCATATATCAGACCTTCATTCATTTTCACAGTTGAATAATATTGAATTGTATGGATATAACACAATCCAAAACAGCTTTTTTTAAAAAAATATTTTATTTATTTATTTAACAGACAGAGATCACAAGTAGGCAGAGAAGCAAGCAGAGAGAGGGGGGGAAGCAGGCTCCCCGCTGAGCAGAGAGCCCGGTGCAGGGCTCGATCCCAGGACCCTGAGACCATGACCTGAGCCAAAGGCAGAGGCTTAACCCACTTAGCCACCCAGGCGCCCCAATCTAAAACGGCTTTTAATGCCTTGATCTTGAACGGAAACAACTAGAAATCACTGTACTTATGACCAAAGAAGAAACAGAAAAGTGGAACTGGAGAAAACATTATCATTCAGAAAACACAATAAAACTTCCAAAAAAGCCACAGCTCTAACATACATCCTGAGAGATGAAGACAACACACACATATGTGTGTATGTATGTATGTTTATGTGTATACATACACATATGCACATATATACATATATGGCATGCTTAAAATAAGAGGGTGATCTGAGAGACAAATGAAGGTTAAAAAAAAGTTGGCCAAATAACAAATAAGTTTGGCCAGAATACAAATAACATAAAGAAGGTTAGAAGAGGTTAAGGAAATATCCTTAGAAGTTTGACAAGGGGACAAATTTTGGGAGAAATAATAAGAGACTTAGAAAAGTGTGAGAAGAAAATTATTCAACGCCTTAATTATTCTGAGACAAATATGTTTCCTAGCCTAAAATTTTACACTCAGCCAAGCTATTAGTCAAAGGTTAGAGCAAAGCCATTTCCTGACATGAAAGTTCTCATAAAATTGTGATTTTCTAAGGAATCTATGCTATGCTTCAACAAAATGATAAAAGAAAGAAAAAAACATGGATCCAAGAAAAGGAGGTAAGCACAGAACAGTTCCATGTGGCAGCCTTGTGCCCAGTCCAGATTTTTGCAGGAAGACTGAGGTCTCACGGAATATCACTGTAAATCCAGGATGTAGATATAAATGCCGTACATTTCCACCAGCAGAACACACACCCATCACAACCTACCCCCACCCCAGGAAATGGTGGCATGACTAAGAAGAATCTACATGTTCACCAGCTTCAAAAACAATAAGCTTGTAGTGAAACAGGTATCTCTCTACCTGGCTGTCTCTGACAGAGCATAGCTGTGGGCTCCTTGTGCCAATTATTCTCCCTTCACCTCCCAAATCCATTCTCTGCCCTTTTCTGTCCTGCTCTGTTTTCAGAGAGGCTGACTTCAAGTGAATGTATCCAGGCTATGATGTCCTCTTGGGTCACAATTGGATTCAGCTCACGGAAAGCACTGGGAGGCCATCAGGAGGTAGGAGAGACCAGGATATCATCTCTCCTCTCACCTCGCGCTGTTGGAGCAGCCTTTGGTCTTTCTGTGGCCACATCTCTTGCCTCTCATCAGGCAGCCCCACCTCCATGGCTTTAGCTCTCACCAGAATCCCAGACTGTTCCTTCCCCCTTGGTCCTTCGGGCCAGGGTGGTAATGGCTTCCCAGAGTGGCTACTCCCTAGAGGTGCTGAACACTTCCTTCCCAGTTCCTGACATCTGCTCATACCTTTGTAAATAGTCTCTTTATTATAAAGCTCTATTCAGTAAAAAACCTTTGAATGCAACATCATTTTTTTGCTATGACCCTAACAAACTTACATGTCTTAGTAGAAAGGTCAAGACTTTACAAAGCCATGAGTATAGTACTGTAGAAGGTGATTTCTTTTTTAGTTTTCCCTTTGAAGTTTACCTAACAAATCATTTTTGGAGTGAGTGAGTGAGTGAGTGTGTGTGTGTGTGTGAGAGAGAGAGAGAGAGAGTGGGGGGGGAGGGAGTAGGGAGAAAAAAAACAATGTTTTTTATTTATTTCAGGTTCTGGCAGTAATCAGATGGACAAAAAGATTCTTTCGTACTGGTGCCTAGGGAGTAGTTTTTAAAGAATAGCACAGTAATGCAAGGCTTAATACTTACTAAGTTTACTAAAGTATATATTCAGTATTTTATTACTTTTCAGTAAACATGCTAAAAAAGAAATTCTCTTTTATTATAACTCATGATCCTCACTTTAATACTGCTGTTATGTTCTCTATTCCTGTGTAAAAAAAATCATAAGTAATAATAATTGTAATTATAATATACATATAATTTTGCGTCCTGATTTTTCCACTTGAAAGTTTATGATGAGTACATTTCAATGTTGCTACATAATTTTCATAATCATTACCTGCAAATTCTACATTGTAGCTAATCATACAGATGCACCATAAATCACAAACCACTGTTGCTCCTTTTTCTCCTGGGCAATTTTCCCATAATCTACATGAAAATTGTTACTGTGCACATAACATCAAATAAATCTGATAGACATGAGGTCTTTCCTTGGACGAGTATACCCAGTTAGGACTCAATTATGCTTGCTCTGGGATCCAGATTGGTCTGCAGGACTGATGGGCAAATTGGCTGATGGTCTGTGCGTCCTGAGAAATGGAGGAGTCCTGGGCAGAAGCTTATTCTCAGAGCAGAGGGACCTGGGGAACCAGACGTAGATGAATAACAGGGCTTAAACCCCAGAGAGGGTCAGAGGTTCTAAGTACAATTGCTCTATTTCACCAAATATCCATGAGACACTTGGGGGCACACAGCCACGATATCTTGGGATCCCTGCATCTCAGCGGGAGAAGAGAGATTTTTCTTGCTTCTTGGGGGTGGGGAGTGGGGTGATCAGAGCCCTGTCACCGCTCCAAGGGCCCCATAAAGAACAGCATTAATAGAATCCATGCCTACACGGAGTCCCAATGAGGGGCTTTGAGGGGAGATTTGGGGCAGTAAGTTCCAAATGCAGGTGGCCCCCATTGCAGGAGCAGCCCTGAGGAGCCTTCCCTAGTCGCTGGCAGCAGAAATTTCTATGGGGACCTGAAGCCACAGACAGAGAAGCATGGGCTCCTCGTGGTTGTTCAAATGACTATTGCAAAGCAGCCCTCCAGCAATTCCCCCAAATAGGGAAACCTTTGTGAAGCTATCTAGCAGTTGGGGCAGATGCCTTTGAAACAACACTTCTCGTTACTATGAATAGGGCTTTACGTTTCCCTCTGGGTTAGGGGAGCCTCTGAGAGATGATTTGTACTTTACAATTTTTATGTTGGGTGGAAGGTACACAGACATTCACTACATTGTTCTCTAATCTCTGAAATATTTCATATAAAAGATGAAGGGTGAAAGTAAACTTATGATTCAACAGAAGGAAAGTAAATATGAGGAATTTGCACAGTGTTCTCAAAAAAGAAATTGCTATTGGACTGACAACAGGCATATTAAATTTCTTTGAAAAAGAAAATTCCCCAGGGCTCTTTTTCAGCCATATGGGTAAGTTTAACAACAGTTCTAAGGTCTCATGACTTCAGTAAAGAACTTTATATGAATAAACCCCAAAGAGCACGTCTTCTAAAAGACATATGCTGCGGAACTACTCATTTGCCCAGCCTAAGGGAAGGTGGCAGGCATTTGACGTCTTAAGCTGAAAGTCTGAATTTATTTGTTTTATGGTTAAGACACTTGACATTAATACAATAGCTGCAGCTAATTTGCTTGTGGTAGATAAGGAAAAAATCAAGCATATTCAATCCGTAATCTAGTCCCAAAGGTAGAGGGTTTTCTCCAAGTGTATTTTATTAAAAACATGTGGACTTTCTTCTGTCAAACAGAATATATTTCAAAGCACTTTGATTGATTGGATTAGAAAGCTTTTGGTTGTAAGCAACCAATATTCAACTTAGAACAAAGAAAAAGATAGTTTATTGGAAAGATCCTGAGGTAATTCCTCACAGAATGAAAGGAAGACTGAACCATAAGGCTGTATGTGGCAGAAGTGGAGCTGGCCTTGGGAGTGATGGATTCCAGAGACTGAAATCTGGTCAGGGTGGACTCCATCTTGTGCTGCAGCTTGCCTCAGGGCATGGGTTCTGCTTCTGCAAAGATGGGCTTCTTCCATAGAAAAGGTAGCATTGGGTCCCTCCAGAATAACATCTGTCCAGCACTATTTGTTTGGAAAATCCCAAAGAAGGGCTCTGATTGGTCCAATTTTGGTCCTTCCATTCCTCAACCGGCCGTTGTGGCCGATAAAATGTCCTACCACGGACCCAACCTCAAGTCTGCAGATTCTACCATCCATAAGAAGGGGGCTTATAGCACAGATATGGCCACTGGGAGGATAACTCTGAGCCCAGATGACTTTTCATCTGTGACTACAGGAATGGAAATTAAGAAAATAAAGAAAAACTACCAACAATCTCATCATCCCCAAATTAACAGTTTTGAATGAGAATTCTGTTCTGGTTTGCCCATTTGAACAAAGAGGCTAATATAAAATATTGTCATAGAGCCACTTGAAAAAATACATGGCATTAAAATCTGTGTGAAGAAACAAACCAAAAAATATAGGAACAATGCTCAACTTCTGGGGACCCTTGAGTCCGACATGAAGTCCTTCATGTAGGACCCTTGAGTCCGACATGAAGGACTGTTTCTGTTCCTGGAGTTCCTTAAGAAATTAAATACAACCCAGGCCTCTGGTGGTATAGAGTATCAACTGGTATAAAATATCGAATGCTATTAAAAATATCGCTTTAAATGTCTACACTACCCAGAGGCCTCTCGACCCAAGTGCTTTCCAGATACAAGGCCTAGCTCAAGAATAGGCCTGCGTTTCCCTTCATCTGTTTGTTGGGCAACACATTGAGAGACTCTCTAGATCAGACACTTTTCTAGGCTCTACAGAATTGGCAGTAAACCAACAGACCCAAACCTCCTGGCTCTGTGGAACCAGTAAAATATTATGGGTGGAGGGAAGGGAATCCCAGGCTAATAAGTAGGTAGACATTTAAATGATCAAGAAAAAATTCCAAAAATAATCACTCTAGTCGCCTCCATGGGCTCCCCTTAGGCACTGAGATGCCCCAGAAAGCTGGTACCATGCACAAGGTAAAAAGCCAGAGCAAGGAACCAGAGAGAGGACTTCCTTCCTTAGGTCCTGTGGGGGTTGATCTCAAAAGTTGTGTCACCATAACCACCCATGCCAAACCCGGGTCCAAACAAAACACTGTGACAAACGTGACAGCAGACCTGTGAGCATGGCCATCGCAGCCCCACCCCCACCCGTACTCCACTCCCCACCCCACCCCTACCTTACCCCTCACCCATACCCCCATATCCCCTCACCACTGGCCAGAAGCAGAGGTTAATGCCGGCTCTGTCCGTACATTTCCAAGGTTGGAGCTCTCTGGAAGAGTGGCGAGGTTTGGGATAAGGGTGGCAAATCTCCTGAAAAAGCGGTGAAGATATTAGCATCCACAACTGTTAGAGAAGATCTCGGAAAAATTAAAGCATCATGTTATGAGAAATACATCCTTGAGAAGCTTTTTAATTCCTATTCATGAAGAGGCCGTTAAATAGGAAAATATATTTCAGTGCACGGAAGAACATGGGAAAAAAATAAATTGAAGAACAGGACTCAAAAAAGAAATAGGAATTTTTAAAGTACTGTACCTTCTATATAGGTTCTAAAGTCCCTGACCCCAAACAGCTTGGAACATGTTAGCCCAATTTCACCGCATTACAAAATAACAGAGCTGGAAGAGATCATCAAAATGACCTCAGTCAGCCCCTTTCATTCTGTGACCCAGCTTCTGCTATCCAGAAGTTGAGGGACTGGTTTGGGATCACACTGTGCAAGATGGCAGCTGGATCCCAGGTCCCTTGACTCCCAGTTGGAGGCAGTTCATTCTGATTGTAAATGAAGAGATTTCTACAGCATATCTGGATTTCTTTTTTTATTATTATTATGTCATGTCACCATGCAGTACATCATTAGTTTTTGATGTAATGTTCCAGGATTCATTGTTTGCATATAACACCCAGTACTCCATGTATTACGTGCTCTCCTTAATAACCATCATCAGGATAACCCATCCCCCCATCCCCCTACCCTCTGAAACCCTCCATTTGTTTCCTGTAGTCCCTAGTGTCTCATGGTTTGTCACCCACTCTGACTCCCCCACTTCTAATAACCTCCATGCTATTCCTTATGTTCCACATATAAGTGAAACCATATGATAATTGTCTTTCTCTGTGTGACCTATTTCACTTAGCATAATTCCCTCCAGTTCATGTCAATGCAAATGGTGGGCATTCATCCTTTCTGATGGCTGAGTAATATTCTATTGTATATATGAACCACATCTTCTTTATCCATTCGTCTATTGAAGGGCATCTCAGCTCCTTCCACAGTTTGGCTATTGTGGACATTGCTGCTATGAACATTGGGTGCATGTGGCCCTTTTTTTCACTACATCTGTATTTTGGGGGTAAATACCCAGTAGTGGAATTGCCGGGTCATAGGGTAGCTCTATTTTTTAAAATGACGGAAGAAAACCCATCACACTGCTTTGTGGTCCTACTTTATATTATAAAAGGTTTATCTAAATACAAAAATGCTTTTTGGCTCTTTCTAAAACTCTATGGAGCATTTTGTGAGAGAGAAAATAAGACTTATCAGGACTTGTAATTTCATGCAAATTATTTTGGGGAAGTCACTGAATTTTTGCCCTCCTTGGATGGTAACTACAATCGTCAAAAATCTGTAGTTCTTATGAATCTCCAAAGATCCTTAAAAGAAGAGGGCCTGGAGGCTACTGTCAGTTATTTGTAAAAAGCCTATCTACCTTAAAGTTTTAAAAGCTAAAAAAATAATAACTATTATTATTATTATTATTATTATTATTATTTAGTCACTGTTATCTTCTGAAACCTTGGAGTAAATAAAATATTTATGGTAGCAAGGAGGCCTCAGTATGAAACGGAAGGACTTTTAGCAAAACAAGACCTTAATAAATGTTTTCTTAAAGTATTGGAATAAAATCTCCTAAAAACAAAGATGTTTGCTCAGCAGTGCTGTGGGTAAATGATTAGGTTTTGCTAAATAATTTCCCATGACCATACAGAGGACCATGACAGTAATTCACCAACGTAGGCACTGCCATTAACATGATCTTTCTTTGCCAATATCGTAATTCCATAAAAACATTGGTAATGTAATCCACCCTCACGGGATACAGACATTGTAAAATGAAAGAAAAACTTCCATTCTTATACAAAAGTATTTCAATCTTACAGTTTTGTTTTGTTTTGTTTTAATAATTTGGAACTTTCTGCCTTTTTTCATGAAAGAGTTAAAACCTATGAATTTACCTCTGAGTAAGATCTTGGCTGAAGCACATCAGTGATCTTAAGTTCTAAATATTTTGGAATTATTTTACATTTCCTCCTGGGTTCCACAGCTGGATGCATTTATGTTCTCATTCTAAGTAGTTGGAAATATTTGTTATTAATTTGGGATGTGGTAAAAAAAAAAAAAAAAAAACATGGTGCCCTTTAATACTCTTTTTTCGAGGAATTTACTGTTTTTCTTTGTACCTTATCTATGCTCAACTCTTTTAACTGCTATATATGCTTTAAAAGGTGATATAGTCTCTGTTTATGGGACAAAGTTTAAAGTATATTTCTGTTGACGCAACCCTATTACTTATTCTTACCTACTTCACCTATCAAACTGACAGTGAGGTGACAAAGTTGTTATCTACGACTCTTCTATCTACATCCTCTGTATTTACAGAGTTTTGCTTACATTTTAATATCATGCACTTAGAACAAATAATTTAACTGTTATATCTTCCATGTAATATATTCCTTTTGTTACTACTGACTGCATACTTTTTCTCTTGTCTTTCGTCTGAAACAAATTCTGCCATTTGTGTTGTTTTCATATTTATTTTTGCCTAATTTTGTTTGTTCATTTTCAAATTTTAACCTTTCTGGGATAACTTATAACAGGACCCTTCCTAGTAAAGAACTAGGATTCTGTTTCTCAACCCTCTCTATGTTCTTTCTTTTAGACTAAGGAATTTATCCCATTGTATTTATTGTCATAATTGTTTTGTTTGGTCTTGCTTCTTCCTACTTTTCTTTTCTATTGCTCTTTAAACATTTTTTTTCCCCATTTTCTTTGCAGGGAGGGAATGTTTCTTAGTTAACTTTGCATATTAGGATCTAATCCAGTGCCTGGCCCATAAGTATTCACTAAATGTTTGTGGAATGAATTAATAAGTATAGTATAGCTGGTTTATATAATGATATGAAAGATACATACATAGTGATTAATTTTATTTTTGAAGCATTTAAAAAACAATATTAAACTTTCAAGATTAACAGTGGGATAATAAAGTTATGCTCCTCTTTACTGAAAATGAAGAATTTGGCACTTTTGAATTCCTCTTGGCAAATCTACTACTCTAATCTTTGTCAATGTAAGTCATATTTATTATCACCACCACTTTCTTATTTTTACAATACGGAACATTTGTTTCACATAAAAAGTGTAGTTAAGACAATTATTTTAGATATATATCTTTTTATTTAACTTGTTTCCATTTGCACTTCCAGTCCATTCCAGCTATGATTTCCTCATTCTTGACTTATTTTATTTCTCATTTTCCTGGCAAATATCTTTAATTATGATGTTCGGGGAGGTATCAGGTATCAGGGTTTCTAAATCTTTGCCCATGTATGAATATTTTCTACTTCTTTCCAAACTAGATGGCCTACGGGGGTGTGTCAGAGTCTCCAAACCTCACGTCTCTCTGGAAATTCTGACAGGATGGCTTTAGGGTCATGCTTCTCACCCCTCACCCAAGCGTGTCTGCTAAATTCAGCACTGTGCTAGCTGATTAATACCTATCAGGTACACCTCAAAGAGGTAAAAGATTGAGAACCAGTCTTTGATTGCTGAGTGTCACTGACAAGGTGGAGGCCAAGTTTTGTTTCTGCATGAGTAACCTGACGTTCCATTCTGAGGCATCTGACCAGGCTGGGCCAGAGCCATCTCTGTGGCTAGTGCTGAACAGCACGGGGGATGGCAGCCTCTCCAGAGCCGAGGTAGTGAGGAGGGAGCTGTCAACAAATGTTCTCAAACATCAGTGCTCTTATAGAAGGTGGGGATGCCAGGCCCCTGGAAACCACACTTGTCCACCACAGGCAAGCTGATGGGAAAAAGGATTTCACTAAACCAAACATAGATCCTCTGGGGGACATCTTCTCAGGATTCTTATTCAGAGTTTCTAATTATGTGACTTAAACCTAAGGGACTAAATTGAGGTCATTTTCTCCATCTTGTGTCACCTTTTTTCTCATGTATCTAGGTCTGTTCATATGATGTGGATGATATCTATCAGTTATATAGAACAAGGATGTTAGATCATGGTTTGTTTCTTTCTGAAAGGAATTGGAAATTTGAAGTGTATAAGATTACCTTCACTTATATATCTATGTTGTCCCAGGAAGCAGACTTCCTGTGCTAGGCTGGGAGTCCTGGGGACTAGGAACTTCTCCAAATTCACTTCACACCCCTAAGTGTGTCCTCATTTCAATGTTCTTATTTACACAATATGGAACATTTGCTTCATGTAATGAAAATGTACTTAAGACAATTATTTAGATGTACATGTACATCCTGTGCCACAGACTGAGTTTAATATTAATTGTAAGTCATTTATTTTCGAAGGGAAAAGGGTGCTTACTGGTGGGGCCTGCAGGGCTAACTGGAAGGGGGAAACACCTTCCAGGTCAGGCCCTGAGAGCATAGACAATCCCCACAGTTGTCCTCACGCTTGCTATTTCAAAACTGAGGAACAGAAAAAAAAAAAAAAAGAGCTAAGGGAAAATTCTTACAAGAACAGATGAGTAGAAAAAAATAGTATTAAAAAGTGTTAAAAGTATTAAAAAGATCTCTGGAATTAACTTAAAATAAGTAACTAAAAGTATAAATAATATCAACTAAAAAAATGACTTCAGCTAAAACAATTATGTTCAAAAGAACCCATTAAGGCTCTGTGGTAGTTGAATACTGTCTATTTCCTACTCTGCTAGACTGACCACGTAAGTGAAGAGTTTCCTGCAAGGATGCCGCATGACATCTGTGGATAGTGAAAAAAGCCAAAGGTAATACCGTGTTTGGGCATTTTAAACTCCAAATGTCCTGTATCATAAGTCAACAGGATTCCCTAAATGTTATCCAGACTTGCTGCTGACAACTACATCTTTTCCCAATTCTATAACATACAGGTGTTTCTATTTTTAAATCAAGGACAAGGCTTTATTTTTACCCAAACAAGTGCACTGGTTCTTTTTTTCCAGCCCATTGTTATAAAAATCTGTGATAAAGTGCATTTACTTTACCTCTAAGCTTCTGGCAATCTACAAATATTACTGTAGATTTCTGTATCCTCCAAATAGCCGATCAAAATAAACAGAACACAGCTTTTTTTAAGTTGTAGTTTTAAAGTAAAATAAACAGTTGTAATCATAAGAAAATATCCATTTGGTCTTTAAAGAGAAAGGAAAACAGTCTATGACTCTGTTTCTCTGATTTTTTAGGGAGGTGGATCTTTCTGCTGAAACGTGAGAACAAACTCTTCTGAAGTAATCTACAGAAGGGGTGGGCAGACTGGCTAGTACCACCTGCAAGGGACAGGAACCCAGAGATGAGGTGTCCTGCGAAGAGATTTCTGAGGCTGTTCAGGCCAGTCTCAAACTCAAAATGAAGGGCAGAAGAGGCAGATTAAGAAATGGGGGCCCTGGGGCACCTGGGTGGCTCAGTGGGTTAAGCCTGTGCCTTCGGCTCAGGTCATGATCTCAGGGTCCTGGGATCGAGCCCCGCATCGGGCTCTCTGCTCAGCAGTGAGCCTGCTTCCTCCTCTCTCTGCCTGCCTCTCTGCCTACTTGTGATCTCTCTCTCTCTCTGTCAAATGAATAAATAAAATCTTAAAAAGTAATAATAATAATATATTTAAAAAAAAAAAAAGAAAAAAGAAATGGGGGCCCTGGCAATATCCCCAACACAGAGGCTTCCTCTGGCCAGGGCTTTTTTTCTTTTTTAAGATTTTATATATTTATTTGAGAGAGAGAGAGAGAAATAAATTATATTTATTTGAGAGAAAAAAGTGTGTGAGGAGGGGCAGTGGGAGAAGCAGACTCCCCACTGAGCAGGGAGCCTGACACGGGACTCAATCCCAGGACCCCAGGATCATGACAGAAGGCAGACACTTAACCGACTGAGCCACCCAGCCGTCTTCTCAGGGCCTTTTGATGCTTCTAATCTTGTTTCTCTTTTCATCTACAAGTAATAGAAAGGACATGGAAAAAGATACTTGCTTTGCAACATCATGGCAAAAAAAAAAAAAAAAAAAAAACCAGCTGTAGAAAAACTTGGCAATTTTATAAGAAAAGACAGGTTCATGCTGTCCATCTCCCAAAATTAGGAAGAGAGGCAGCAAGGATGATCCTGCCCCACCATGCTTTGGAAAAAAGTGAGTATGTCCATCAGTGCATCTTTTTTTTTTTTTTTTAAGATTTTATTTATTTATTTGACATACAGAGAGAGAGACCACAAGTAGGCAGAGAGGCAGGCAGAGAGAGAGGGGGAAGCAGGCTCCCTGCTGAGCAGAGAGCCTGATGCGGGGCTCAATCCCAGGGTCCTGGGATCATAACCTGAGCCGAAAGGCAGAGGCTTTAACTCACTGAGCCACCCAGGTGCCCATCTTTTTTTTTTCTTTTTTTAATATTTTATTTATTTATTTGAGAGAGAGAGAGAGACAGTGATTGCAAGGGAGAGCTGGGAGTAGAGGGAGAAGCAGGATCCCACTGAGTAGGGAGCCTGATGTGGGGCTCAATCCCAGGACCCTTGGATCATGACCTGAGCTGAAGGCAGAGGCTTAACCACCTGTCACCCAGGTGCCCCCATCAGTGCATCTTGTTGAGGTAAGAGGGAAGAACCAGGTAAAATATTCCAGAAGTTTCATCAACATATAACCATCTTAGCCATAAAGAATTATACTAAATATAACATAACTGAAAATCAGCATTTCTAAGCATTTCACTTTCAGATTTAATTAACAAGTTAATCTATTATTCTGATAAGATTCTTTTAGCTAATGAAAAAAAGACACACACAAAAAAAGACAGAATCTGATTTTGCTTTATTGAATACTACCCCATGCCCAGTATTTACAGATGTAATTTGATGGAATTTATAAGACTACAAGTGAAGCATTTTAAAAAGTTAATCTGAGATACTCTTAATGGAAATCATCAATTCATATGTGTTAATACAATAACTAATTAAAAATTTTCAGCCATTATCCAATGTGGTTCAGTTCATAAAAACTCTATTTTCAAGAAGAGAGAAGTCTGAGGAAATAAGAAGGATTTTCAGAAAAATATTTCCATATCTAGTCACAATCTTCCAGTTGTTCTGTAAAAGAAATCAATAACGATTATAGACATTCCGACCACCATGAATTAAATATAGATTTCTCAACTGCATAACTCTTTTCCTTAATGCCATATTTAGCTTGAAGCATAGAAAAACTATTCTTCTTTTATCATATTTTCAATAGGTTTACATATTTTTTATGTTTAAAAAGAATCATATATCCAAATTTAAACCAGCACCTAAACTCTGTGGCCACACATTGTGATAATGATTACCTTGACTCTCCATTAGGGAGAGTCCATGGAAGGAAGAAGATGGACAAAAGAGATGGTATTCCTCTAACCAGTCCTAAGTGTGACTTACTGTAGAAACCAGTTGCTTTCACAGACATTAAGAGGACACCAGATACATAGCATCTCCCTCAGTGTATCTGGAAGAATACCGAGGATGTGTTGACTAATGGCTTGAACTTATATCTGGTACATTCTCAAAATAGAACTGCAAAAAATGGAAAGGGGGGGTGTCATAGTGGCAGATGGGAGGGCACTATTTTCTCTATCTGTACAAATTTAAAAGGTATCTCTCTGGTTTTCAATGGCCCAGGTTTACTCCTCAGACACGGAATTCAAGAATTACAGTAATTCTATCTTTAAGAAGTGTGGGCTTATGTTATTACACAGAGCCTGGTCTCCCCTTTTTTTAAAAAGATGACAGTTCTTAAAAATGTATTATTATTTCTATTTTTTAGACAATCTAGATATTAAAATGTAAATATCACACGTTAATACTAGAATATTAAATGTAAAATTTAATTCCAGCTATACGTTTCAAAATGCCAAGATAAAATAAGGCAGTGTGTCAGTGATAGCAACTCCTTTCTATATTAAAACCTGAAAACTAAACAGTTTTTAATGATATTCATTTTTGCTAGAAAATCACTGCTGAAGAGGCAGATAAGATAGAAAATCATAACAACTAAATGTCATTATCCACAATTTAAAAACATTCATTTGTCAAAAAAGATTCTGGAAATGGTGGTGGTGCTGGATTTTCTTTTATGTAAAAACTTCCCTATACATGATAAATAGGTTTTCTGCTCAACAAACCTATTTTCAGATAATATAAAGGCAAATTTCATGTTATGGATCATCATATAGCTTAAATTCACTGGAGTCCCAAACAATGTTGCTCAAAGGAACATTTTTCAGTAACAGAAATTAACCCTATTCATGAATAATTTAAATGGCCAATAACAATATACAGAAATGAGGCTAAAGTTGGAAGAGTGGAGTAAGGTATATTTGCAAGCAAACCACAGCACAGAGTATCTTCGTCTTCATTGATTACTCCACATTAATATATGTACACATCTGTTTTATGGATATCAGATAAATATATATCTGATGCGTTTCTATCAAGTGTAAATATACCACTATAAATTTCCATTTTTTTTTCTTCAATCCACTTTTGTTCTGGAAATTGCCAACACGCTGATGACTGCAGCTCTTGGTTAATGGCACAGTCATATGAGTGACATACACTAGCTTTGTCAAAATGCAAGGCTGACTTACCAATACAGTCAATAGTTGATCATTTTTCGAAGTGCATCATAACACTTCCATTTGTCTGGGATGTAGAATGGCTCGAAGATGTGAGGAAACGGTGTGTCATACCCACATACTCTTGATATAGGAGCTTCTAGGTTCAGGAAACATTCTTCCTACAGAGAAGAATACAGATAGTTCACTTCAAGAATATTTCTTTCTATTCAGAGAGATGAAACATTTCCACTTGAAATGTAATCCTAGAAAGAGAAAAAAGAAATGTAATTCTATCCAGGGGCATTAAAATAAATCAGTATATCATAACGTTAAAAAAAAAAGGTTAAAAAATTAAGTGACATACCAAGTTTGGCATGATCCCAGTTTTATTTAAAATGTCTTCATACATACATGCATTTATGTCTCCATGCATAGCTCTGGTTTAATCCTCTCTGGGAATATACCAAATGTGTTGTCCTATAAATTCAAATATAGGGCATGACAAAATTGTAAGAAAATGCTCACAGGAAATTCTGCAGCTTGAAATTAGTGGTGGCATATGTTTTCTCTTGTTTCCTGTGCTTTTCAAATTTTATATATAATGGACATGTATTATTATCATAATAAATGTTTCTAATTGCCCTACAGTCAGACTGAACTTCTAGCAGTTACTTAACCATGTTCTGGATTCTCTCATGGCCAGGCTTTTGTAGATGCTGATGGTTCCCTGGCCAATTCCCAGCCCAAGCCCATTGCTCTTTGCCTGACTGCTGTGTGCACATCTCTCAGATACCATGTTAGGATTTGCCTCTGCCAGGAAGCCTTCCCTGGTGGCACTTGCCCAACCCCGCACCACTGACAGAGGGGTTTCTGCCCCGAGCTCTCACAGTACTGAACTGAGTAAGATCCACTGTAGTTGCTCAATTATCTGTCTCTCCTGAGAGACAATGAACTCCATGAGGCTAGAGGTCTGGTTCAAAAATATAAAATCCCAACCACACTTGAGGAATCCTACAGGAAATTATCTTCAGAGGAAAAAAAAAACATTAGGTGACAAATTCAAACTTGAAAATAATTTTTAGAGAGTTCCAAAAAATCTAAAGACAGCTATGTGACTAAACTGTTCCTATGAAAATGATATTAACGTTACCCCTCACAGCTATTACTGCAAATAAAATCTTAGGTTTTTGCTAATAGTTGCCAGAGGGGAGGAGAGTATGGGGTTGGGCGAAATTGGTGTCAGGGAGAGGGAGATACAAGACTCCAGTTATAGAATGAGTTAAGTCATGGGAAGAAAAAGCAAAGCACAGGGAATCCAGTCAATGATATTGTAACAGCGATGTAAAGGGACAGACAGTAGGTACGCCTACAAAGAAATAGCACAATATATAACTTGTCAAATCCCAAGTCGTACACCAGTAATATTGTGTGTCAGCTATACTAAAGACAAAAACCAAAAACCAAAAAACCTCACACAACTTAAAGTTTTATAGGCATCTACTTCCTGCATTACTTTGCTTTACAAAGGATTTGAGGTCCACCTTTCCTTATATATTTTACTTAACTGTATTTTATTTTATTTTAATTGGCTTCTTAATACCATTCTTTATTTTGTTTAAGTTTTTATTTCAATTGCAGTTATGGTGTAATATGCATTTCAGGTGTACAATACAGTGAATCAACACCCGTACATCACACCAAGCTCATCACAGCAAGTGTCTCCTTAATCAACTTCACCTATTTCACCCACCCCCTTCCCACCTGCCCTGGTAACAATCAGTGTGTTCTCTATAGTTAAGAATCTGTTCCTCAGTTTGCCTCTCTCTCTCTCTCTCTCTCTCTCGCTCTCGCTCTCTCGCTCTTTTTTTTATTTATTTATTTTTTTGGGGGGGTCTCTTTGCTCACTTGTTTGGTTTCTTAATTTCTACATAGGTGTGAAATCCTATGGTTTCTTCTTTTCTCTATTTCACCTAGCATAAAACTCGCTAGCTCCATCCACATTGTTGCAAGTGGCAACATTCCTTTTATGGCTGAGTAGTATTCCTGTGTGTGTGTGTGTGTGTGTGTGTGTGTGTGTGTGTTCACTCTTTGCAAGATACACCTGTGCGTTTGCATGAGCATAGAAAAAGGTCTGAAAGGTCAGACTTGAACTATTACTAGTGGTCACCTTCTGAGGCCAGGAGTGGCAAAAAGGTGAGAAGGGCTCTGGTTCATACTTAACATGTATTGTAATAGTTTTTATGAAACTATTTGTAATTAAATGTAATTTACATTTGTAATTAAATGACACTGACATAAAAGAGTAAAGAATACTTTCTTGTGTGAATAATGGTTACTATTTTACATTAGTTTCGTAACTTTGTATGTAGTGTTTCCTTAATTTGGAAACAATTATTCCACATTAAGTGGAGTGAAAGGATTTTAAATCATTACATATAAATATATAAAGCATATTTTAAAAGTCATGGAAGAAACTAAAGATGTACTAAATGTTGGCTAATTGGCTAAATTGGCTATTTAAATTAAAAAAATCATGGAAGATAACAGATACATAACAGAGGACTATGATTCAATTTTATAAGGATATGCCCTGACCAATTGAAACAGTTTGACATTTTAATGCTTTGCTAACTGAAATATTATTAGAGAGACTGGCATTATTCCCTCCACAAACTTGTGTTAAAACGCGTTTTAAAAAGACCGGAAAAAAAAATGCTTGGGTCAAGCAGCTGCACAGAGTGAGTTCCTAATGGACTGTTTCATACACAAATGATTTGTGTGTGGCTATATGTTTCTCTGGGCAACCATCAAAACAGGCATCCTTGTTCAACCTGTTTTTTTTCATGCAGAAGCTGTACACACACACACACACACACACACTTACAAAAAATATTTGAATCTCAATGGCAGATTTGTAGATCAATATACCAGATTAACCCTCTGGGAAGTATGTATCTCTATTTTATACCGTATTATAATACTAGAACTACAGTAAACGTGTACCCTGAATTTCCAAGACCATCCAGATTAATTGTATTCTTCTTTTCCACTGACTGCATAAACATACTCATACTTTAAAGACTCTGATGATCTTTAATTCAGAAATAGTAATCCACATAAAATTAGGAAGAAATAACGACCTCACCCACAGGGTTGTGAGGGTTACAGGTCATGGCCGGCACAGGGGCTAACGTGGAAGAGACCATTTTCTGGTCTCTCTCCTCAGAGAGCGTATATATGGACCAGCTCAGTCCACAGGGAACCATTACAGATGTGAAGGTGAGGTTCCAAAGCATACAGTCTAATATGTAACCAGGGACTTCAGAAGAGAACCCAGACAGGTGCCAAGAGAAAACTCTTCTCCAGCTACTCATAGTCCAAAGTTTCGCCATAGATCCCGTGAAAGAGGGCTGGAACCCTCACACTAGACCCCATGAGGGTTTCATACATTTTGTTGTAGTGTGTGCTTTCACATAAACAGTCAGCTTAAGGAAAAATAGATATTCCTTCCAAAAGACTATTGTCTGAAATTCAAGTATATGGTAACCGAAATTTACTTTTGAATGTCTTTTTGTCATTGTGAGACTCCTCTTTCTAAAGCATGTTAATAATAGTAACCAGACAGAATTATATGTAATGAATTATATTTTATCTCATTTAATCATTCTCACAAATATATGAGGTGGATATTATATTCCATTTCACAGATGAGGAAGTCAAGGTGAAAGAGCCTGGCCCAGGTCAAACAGCTACGTACACAGCCAATTAAGATTCCAACCTGACTACCAACCCGTGTTCCCAGTCATTCATCTGCAAAGTGACTGTTGAGGATAGTAGTAACAGGAAAAAAACTAAAATAAAATAGGTAAAATGGTAAAACAGAAGGCAGGTGGGGATTAAGGTTTTAAAACAGAACCTCAATAGAAATAAGGAGTTAAATTGAGTCTAAGATGCCTCTTCTGGGTATATATCAGGAAGGTAGAGGCTAAGACATGTGAAGGTGTGAGCACACACTAAGCCTTGAAGAAACACATAGAGCAATAAACAGATGGTCCCAGGTCTCAGCAACCTCCTGAGCTGTCCTAAATGATTTAAATAAGCATCACTCAAATTGTTTATATATTAGTCATCTAGGTTGCTATGTGCATTATAACCAGAAAACGAAGCTGAGAGTCTGAAATGATGATTCCAAATCATAAAAACCATAAATGCAAGCAACATAAATTCTTTATTTGCCTATATTCTGCAACAAAACAAAGTTTTAAGTGTCTTGTTCAGATTGCAGAGGAGAGAGCCTGTATATTTTTTAGCAGGTAAGAGAGAGTAAATCAAAATTAATTACAAAAGGACCCGCTGTTGTTTTAAGAAAACTAAAATTATCAGGTTTCCAAAAATTAAGTGTATTGCATTTAATCCTGTGTTTTGGTGAACATAATACCGAGTATATACTGTGTGTATGTAAATGTGTACAGATTAGGAACTTTCATTCAAGACCTCCCAGCACTTAACCACATCTCCCCCATTAGAGTTTTAAGTACATCAAGCATAAATTCTCCCATCACAGGAATTACAGCACTGAAATCAGTTTCAGGCATTCCTCACTGTGCCTTCAGTCACTCTCCACAAATCTTTTCATTGTTTTTATGGCAAAGCTGTATGATATAATCGATACAGCATGGAATCTGGAATTCTATTTAAAGGGAATCTTTGTTTTCCTATGATTTAACTTCTCTGAGCCTCTGTCACTTAACATCAAATTAGGGACATTAAAAATTCTGCTGTTATATTATCCTATTGTCTTGTAACACTATTGTTACTAGAAGCCTACTTGCCCCTCTAGATCGTACAGAGTGTCTGAAGAGGACCTAGTTTCAAGCTTGACATATCGTAGTGTTCAATAATTGCTAGGTTTTTATTTCCCTCTTGAGATTTCCCAAGTTATAATAAACACTAGGTGTGTGAAATCACAGATTAAACCATCAACGAAGAAAAGATTCTGGTGTACAGAACGGTCAACTCGGAATGGCTACCCTTGTTGGAGACTTACTAAGCCTTTAAAAATGTAAGGAAATACCACAAATAAGTACGTGTCCTGTGAGGAGAGGGTGGGAATCACTGAGGTTATGAGGAGCCAGGCTGCCCTAAGGCCTCTGGAAAAGGGAGGGTCCGGTGCTGCCCCCTGGTGGGGTTCAGGGAGCCTGGACACAAATTGCCAGTTCCTGGGGCTGGAATGATAGACAAATTGTGTGGCTAGATGAGGAAGTCAAGAGCTCTGGAAACAGTTAAAAAAAAAAAAAATTTACCTCCCCTCCCCAAGAAGCACATAATTTCCAAGCAATGCTCCTATAGCAAATTAGGCTGTCGGTTATCTACTGGATGGTTTCAACCAGAAGAGTCCAATATAATTTAATGTAACCAAAGTATAGACACTTCGAAAAACAGCCAAGAATAAAAGACCACTCAGTATCATTTAATTTACTTTTAAGGCAATCATTTGGTCTTTATTTTTTAATTCAAGGCAATCCCAAGCTCGGATTTCTTTCTAGAGACAATTCTGGAAAAATTTTTATTCGGTTCTTCTAATGACAGAAAGTTGGAGACAGCCTATTGTGTTAGACCACATATTACCTTGAGTTGGAAGACTGTGAAGAAAAGTTTAAAGTGAGATAAGAACACTTTGGGTCTTTTATATATGTTCCTACTTTTCATAGCTGACATAGGCTGATTAAATTACTTAAGTTTCCCTGCAAACCTAATTTTTCTAAACATTCAATGGAAAGTCAGAAACAGAGGATGCTGTAATGAGAAACAAGTCGAAAAAGGCATACATTGTCTATGGGATTACCTGATAAATCAAAAATTTTACATTCTTCCTTGGAATAAGGAGAAACATTGGCTCACAACTTAATTCCAAAGTAATAACTTGGAAAATTATTTTTTTTTAAAGATTTTATTTATTTATTTGACAGAGATGACAAGCAGGCAGAGAGGCAGGCGGGGGTGGGGGGAGCAGGCTCCCTGCTGAGCAGAGAGCCCGATGCGGGGCTCGATCCAAGGACCCTGGGATCGTGACCTGAGCTGAAGGCAGAGGCTTTAACCCACTGAGCCACCCAGGTGCCCCGGAAAATTAATTTTTAAATTATTTTGCAAACAAAAAGTTTCACATCATATAATCATTATTATGCCACCAACAACCCATTTAAACTATGAGAATATATTTTGTTTCCAAGAGGAGATAAGATGCAGGTAAATTAAGCTCTAAATGTAGTGAGCACCGAACAAGATGTAGAGGTCATAGAGTTATCCTTTCTTCTCTAGGAGAAAAAAATTTAAGAAGCAACTTTACAGGATTTGTGGATGTGTTCAGTTTTAAACCTAAATTCCAATACCATTTAGTCCTAATTTAAATTGTTAAATTAATAAAAACAACAGAGATTTCACTTCTAAGTGCAAATAGTCATCTAGAGGTCATAATGAACAGTGCAAGAGTTAAATTCTAAACATATGGGGAAAAAAAACACAACATACCAAATGATGCAAACTTGATAGCGATAAAGTCAATGAACTTAGAGACTTGTATTTTGATTATAAGTTGAATAGTCTTATCTATGTAAGGCTAGACATCTCCCAGCTTCCCAATACTATCAGAGAATATTTGTTTTAAATTTGTTTTAAATCTGCCCTGAAAACTTGCCCATAGCCAAAACATGAGATTCAGCAGATGAGAAAAAATTATTCTGGTGTCTTGAATCATACTTCCTTAGCAAATGAGTCACAGAAACCTGTGAAGGCCCTATGCCAGCAGCTCCAAATTAATTTCATTACTGAATTAAATAAATACAACGTTTGCTAATCTAAAATATTATTTTTCATTTAAGCTAATGGTTTAAATACTATGTTATCATGTTTTTAAAACTTAGCTTAGAAGACACAGTAGGCTGTACTGATTTTCTATGCAGCACAAACCTATGAAGTTAATTCTTCAGACAGCACCGTCCCTAATCTGCCCTCGAACATCAAAACTATGCTTATTTTATTTTTCCAATACCTAGGCACAGAAGATGCATTCAATAAACGCTTGTTGATATGAGGTCTCTTGCTTTGAAAATACAGTGGAACCAGTGGAACTAACTGAAACAGTATATGAAAAATAGCATTTTATCCAGCTTTCTCTAACACCTAAAACATTATAGTGAAGCCCACCTATTTCAGCAAAGCTTCTAGGTAAAATCATAATCTTGACTAAATTAAAAGCTGAGATCTCTCTGACTTAACTTCACTGAAATGTCTTCAGTATCTGAGCACTTTAAAAAAAATTCCATTTCTTCCTCTTTAATGCAAATTACTAGCAATCTGGTACAATTTTTGTTTTCTGTGATTTCTCTAGCTAAAGAATGGGACTGAATTCTAAATGAGGATTTTCATTTAAATTCAAATTCCATTTTTAAAATGGACGCTTATATTCTGAAGTTAGAAATACTATATCTGAACTAAATGGGTTTCCCCGCATACAATCTAGCTACCTAAAACAAAGTTGGAGTATGATATTAAAATGTGCACAGAAATAATTCGTGGCTCAAATTCTATAGTTGTATTAGAATATAAACAGGTTAATATAAAATTAACTGTGAATCTCCATAGATTAACTGTAGAAACTGAAGTAGAACAAATTTTAAAATCAAATGTAACATTAAAATTAACGATTTATTACATCATAGGGATTTTTCCTCTCAGAATGATGGTTTTGTAACTTTCACTGTTTTAAAATCAGAAACAAGTGAAAGTAAGTGATAACTCATTTCTATCACTTATAATGTTATCTAAGATCACTGTTTAAGAAAGTGCATGTGTTTGTTATGGCCCAGGGACCATATTAACTACTTTATAGGTATTAACTCATTTTGCTTTTCATAAAAACTAAATTAGCAGCTGCAAAGGCAAAAGTCGCACCCCATCCAAACCACTTTGGTTTCCCAGGTAAAACCTGTCAAGGTCTGGTTCGGCTTTCCAGCCTTCCCCCAGATACGGTCTGGAGCTGTGACCCACAGCTGCCGCGCCTTTCACCTGAAGAGCACGGGCGAGAAGCAGCAGCTAAAAAAAAGTTATTTCTCCCTTCCAAACTCCTGCCCATAAACATCGCTTTTATTTGCAGCCCTTGGTCTCCAAAGATGTCCCGAGGCTTTCAAAGTTCAAAAGCTAAAGTTAAAGTTCTTTTCAGACATAACTATAGGCAAATTCTGACATTTACCACATACCGTGGCTACCATGCTTTTGTTAAAACAATTTATATTCAATGGGGTGGCGGGGGGAGAGAAAGGCAATGCTCTCAAATTTCCACAGACGCTGGAGCTTCTCAAATTTTATAGTTCAGAATTCTTCCCTATAGAAGCAAGCATCGGCAGCAGCAAAGTTGGAAAGTGGAATTTCCTGAGAATGTGGGTGCTTAATGATAAACATAAGCGACTTGCTGCACCAGGGTCATCTCAGGAACAAACTGCTCTCTGTCAGGTAGGATTCTTGCTTTTGTTTGGCAGCAGGAAACTTCAAATACAACTCTTAAGCAACTTTCGATGATCTCACAAAGCATTTGGTTTTTCTGACTGTTGTTTTTTTCCCCCATAAAATTATTCCTATAGCATTCTCATACCACCAAATGGTGCTCAGAAGGCAGAAATCAATCCTGGCTGAAGCAACCTGATGATTCTTTTGTCTCGTGACACAGAAAATATATTCTTTCAGAATTTGGGAAACTGAACCTGCACTAGGAAAATCTCTATTAGGATTCGTCACTGTCCCAATTCTGCAACCTGATTTTAAGTTTCAACACTGGTCACAAAACGAAACTACTAGAATAAAGTGATTTCCCCCTATCTGGCACAATCTTTCTAAAAAGTTTGAGAAGCCGGATAAAGAACTGATGGCTAAAATATCTGTTATTGTACAAATGATCTCTTGTTACGATACAAAGTTTGTTGTTTGTTACTGCTTTTTCCTTCTTTTTAAATATGTCAAATTTCTAGTTTGTTTAAATGCTAAATGTAAAAACTAAATGCTAAATTGTTAAATGTAAAAAAGGCAAGGGAAAGGAAAAAGATCAACTTTATTTTATCTACGTAATGCCAGAAGAGACGTGTCAATGTTTTTACTGAAATTAAACGCACTTTTTTTTTTTTAAGTTAATCTTGGGTGTCATAGCAACACGGCCTTTAAGCTTGGTTTTGCTGAATTAATAAATCAGACCAAGTTGTTTTTCAGCAATTTAATTCTGGTCACTAGATCACTACAGTTTTACTAAGGAAAGCACAACAGAAATTAATGTCCTAAGGCTAGCATCAATTATCAGGGAGATGTAGTCAAAAATTTGTTGATTGGATCCCAACAGTAGCAGCACTCCCAAAATTTAATAATTGAACTAATTTACAAAGCAAACAAGTTTTTGGCAGGAATCTCTGACCTAAATAAGAAAAGGCTTGTTAGTGTTCTCATTATTTACATGCAGACGACTTTTACTAATACAAGGAGTTCAACCTTTTCATTCAACAAATCTAGCACTTGTAATTATTGTCTGCATCCAATTAAAATACAATGCGGAACCCAAAATCTATTTTCCTCTTTGCTAGCACTTACGTATCTATGTTTCTGCCTTTAAAGTTGGTTAACATTTCCTACAAAGAAGCTTTTCAGATTAAATGTCTATGTATCTGCATAGACACATTTTCAGAATTTCCAGAATCAAGAGAGAGTTCAGAATTAGAGGAAAAATACACGTGCCTTTTTAATGCCCATAATTGGATAAATATGTGTGCTGAAGATGAATTAAGATGAATCTACTTCTCACAAAGTCTGTATTGCATGCTCACTGTGGACAGACTTCTAATTAGCCTGATAAAACTATAGATACACTAGTGTAATGTGGTTTAACAATAACTGGGACCTGGTTCTGGATACTTTTATAGTTAAGTGAAAAAAATATTAAAAATGCTGAAGGTACTGTTTGTAGATGAACTAAATTTATGTAGTTTCTTTAAAAGGGTGATGTTCACACAGTTTATTGAGATAGACCAAAGCATTCATTTACTATTTTTTAATCTACCTGTTTGAGGATGAGCGCTACAAAAATTCAATCAGGTCCCTCAATTAGGAATCAGGCTAAAACACACAGCAGGGATTCTCCACCCCACCCACCCCCCACCCAGAGATCACAGGAGCTTCCCCACTGGTCACATACCACAGACCACGATGTGCCTAAGCACATATGGACACAAACAAATAACTCTGTGTTTAATCAACAAATCCTCATGAATATTCTGAGACACAGCACGGAGGCCTACCGGAAAAGCAATGTATTTGTCCATATGCCTCTCACTTCAGGAAGAGGGATAGATACACACAGAGAACAAACAGCCAGACATTAACTACATAGTACCCAAAGAGATGTTCTTACTTCCTAATAAATAAGTACAATTGTTTATATAGTCTCAATACTTTCAGCAACTCTGTGAGGTGGTGACAAGTGAACAGAGGCTGGCAGAGGTTAGGGGAGGTGGCCAAGATCACACAGGTGCACACGGTTCTGCTGGGACATGAACCAGCTCCCCTGCTTACTCTTGGGTGCACGCTACAGGGCTTTCGATTTAAAAGTGCACAGGAGAGTATGGGTTGGAGAGAAGGCAAAATTTTTACTTAGTGCTACCATTACACCTGTGAAATAGAAACTGGTGGAATTGCCTACTTGTTGATGCAAGTCCAACCCATACATACTTTTTAATAAAAGGCTTAGCAGTTTAGTGTCTTTGGGGGTCAGGGGTCACTAGGGAAGAGATGGGTCTCTAGAGTTACAGTAGGTTCAGCACAAATTGAGAGGTTTGGCTTCTTTTAAATATTTGTTGGGGAGAAGATGAAAAAATGAGGGGAAGGAAGGACACGAGTGGAACTTTTTTCTACGATGGGCTTGCTTGAGTGCGGGGCACAAATTGCCCCTTTGAGTTCTGAAGCTGATGTTGAATTCTGAGAAAAAAAATGGATGTTCAACCAATAGTGCGCTGTAAGCTTCAAGTTGCTTCTACCCTAAGATTCAAGAAAAGCAATTCAGTGCTTCACCAGGAAATGAAACTTACTTCCTTTCATTTCCTTATCTATAGGAAAATCTAGATTTAACTTAAGTAGCTAAGTAATTTGATAAGAACATGACAGCTTTTTGACAGAGTAGGAAAACAGGTCAAATAAACATGGGTTACAAGTTTTATCCTAGCCTTAACTTAAATTGGAATGTGAAATTTAATCCTCTCCTTATAGTAAATATTTTATAGCTATTCTCCACGGTTAACTCACTTTGTAGAGCTCTAAAACTACAGAAGAAAATTCCTGGGTTATTTAAAGAAATGTCTTTTGAGACTAAAATTAAGATTTTTTTTTTGGAATTAAAACGACAGACAATAGATAAGACACCACAATTAAATTAATCTGAAATTAAAATGTAAATGTAAGGGCGGTATGGGGTCTCCCTGTCTCAGACTGTAGTCACTGGCTTCAATTAGTGGTTATTGGCACAGGCTCCACGGCTGGCACCGGGGTGTTTATTAAATAGCTGTGGGCTCTCATTATAGGTGTAAAGCTGGCTGCACACACGTAAATGCCACCAAGTGGGCCTGGCTGTGTGCAGACCGGTCCGTCCCCAGGCACGGAAACAGAGAGGTCCCGGTGGTCTGGGACAAGAACCTCAAACATCCCCGAGAAAAGATCACATTGAAAAGCTCAATTAAAAAATTATATATGTTCACAATATATCTGGGGTATGATGCATTAACATTTCATCGTTCTCAATTCCCAGTCCCCCGAACAAGCACGCTTGTATGTCTGACATAACAAATCGTCGACCCACAAGGATTTTCCTCAGGTTTCCTCCAGTGCTAATTATGGAGCAAATCTAATTAAGTTTGTGTGATTCACTCCAGCAGTAGGTACTTCGGTTACTTCAGAATTGCCAAAAGGGATCTGCAGTGTCTCTTCTCCCTCCAAAACAAGCACGCTGTGTGCCAAACTGATAACCATTAAACACAGCTGCAGAGCAAATGCGCGGTCTCGGTCCCGTAAATACAGTGTTCACACATCAATCTGCCCCGCGAGCAATGTCGGGTTCAGAACTACCGATTGAGGGTTTATGTGACCATTAGATGAGTATTATATAAGAGTGTTTTCGCCCAGCACAGCTTGAACAGATTCCTGTATGTCATGAGAGATCCTTCCACCTACGAATACTCACTGAAACTCTGAAAACCCCAAACCGTGATAAATAATGTTCAATCAGCATCTTGTTGAATTGGTTTTCGAGCTCTATTCCTTGTGTGAAAAAAAGTCAAAGCGGTCTTGTGCGTTTGAGAATGTGTTTGTGGAGCAATTGACATCAATAGAGTTATTAGCCTCATTCCCCGAGAAAATCACAGATACGGTATATATTAGAAATGCTTTTCTTTTCATGACAGTTGGTGAGTGCGCAACACAAACCTGTGGGCATATCGGAGTTGCAGAAATTGAACGATTTTTATTTCAGTAATTCAAATAATTTCCAAGGAAGGAAATTCTTTTCAGAGGGGCTCTCCAAACTGGGTGGGTTGCCGGATGCTTAAGGCCATGACCGCATTCCCTCCAGAGGCTGTTAGATCACTATGGCAACTACCCTCTCCCTATCAATAAGCAACAGCACTGAACACTGATATTCTTTCAAAAAAAAAAAAAAGGTTTCCTTTTCTGTGGCTGCAATGACAGGGAACTAGCTTCAAGACTGAAATATACCACTTTTTGTGCAAAACAAACTATGTTTGCTGCCCAAACGGTTTCACTGGGATTCAGCTTTGTCAAAAATACAAAAACAGGGAAATCAGCCATGGTGCCCCAGTTTAGTTTCAAAACAAGGTAAAACTGGTGACATAATCGAAGGCTGTTACAGCTGGAACGGGTTATGTGCAGAGGTCCAGGCAGAAGAAGAAAATCGGTCTCCAGGGAGCAAATGACAGATCGGAAGCAAAACTGACATGAGAAGAACATATGCTTCCACCCAGCCCTTGGAGTTTCTTAAAAGCAGCACACATTAGAATGGTTGTAGTTCTTATCTGCGGTTGTTCTCCGATATGTAATTATTACTGTGCAGGGTCATAAATAACTTGATTACACTGATTCAATGAAATAACACCTCCCCCCTATTTAAGGAGATACGTGGTTGCCAGCATGCCTCACTTTAGGTGTGCAAAAACCAGCACCGCCAACTCTCATGCACACTGCGTCACACAGCTCTGCTGCTTGGAGAGATAGGGTGCCTGACGCAGGGGAGGGCCTCAGTAGATCTCTGCTAACCAAACGGTTCTAGTTTCTACTTACACTGCTCACTCTGGGGCATTAATGAGCTTAGTCACTGATGAGGCAAAAAAAATCAACAAGACAGGAGCTGGGGCGTGGACATTTTCACTCCTTAGCAATTACTGAACACTGTCCTACTCATCTACCAGATGCCACACTATTTATTGTGATCATGCCCTCCCCTAGTTAAAAGCTTTTCCTGGCGCCCCAAAGCTTATTCTTTATTTATCCCCATTTCCCTCCCAGCCCAGTACAGACATGCACAGGCCCACCTCCACTCCAAAGCTTACCATTTTACAAGACTGCCTTTACACGAACCTCTCTTTCTTCTCCAGCTCTCGGGTTTTTCTATCCCTTGCTATCTTCACTTAGTCCACTTTCCAAAGTCAGCTCCAAGGCCCTTTTCCAGGAGGCCTTCAGGACCTTGTGTTGTTTTTAAAATCCATGTGTTCAATCATTCGGCAAATATTTCAGAGTGTATTATGTTCCTACCTTCAGAATTTTAAATTCTAGTGGGGGAATAGGTATGAGGACATGCTAGAAAGGAAGTATGCAGGGGTCTGCACTCGGTAATAACAGGGAGCTAGAGCTCCAAGATACCCAGGGGGCTCAGGAAGGGGTTTTTTTTGAGGAGGTGGCATTTGAAAACCATCAGTAACCAGCCCTGCCAAGAACCAGGTAGAAGCATGCCTTCCAGGTCACACAACAAGTACCAAGGCCCCCAGAGGCAGAGAAGAGCCTGGTGGGATCCAGACAGGGAGAGAAAAAGCTGGTGGGACTGAAGCACTAGAGGAGGGGGAGGGTGCACACAGAAGGAGGAACAACAGGGTGAGGGAGGTGGATAGGCAACCAGATGGCCAGGTGGCCAACAGACCAGCCCTGGCAGGAAGATGGTAAAATACGGTTTTGATATTTCACATATCTATATTTTACCAAGTACATACAAGAGTAGCTACAGAGATTTATAGAATTCTCCAGGTAAACTCAGCATTCACTTGTAAGAAATCAGAAATATCATCAGAGATGAAGGCTGGGGTTGCTGATAATGAGACCCAGAACAATACAGGGATGAGGGTAGTAAGTCAAAGTACACAATGTAAACAGATCATTTTGGGGGAGTAACTTGGGGGAAATTATCACTTCATTCATTAGAATACTTTCAAGGGATCAACACTAAAATGCCCACTTCTGAGGAAAATAAAAACAGGGCATTTTAGAACTGGAAGTATTTTATTAGACTTTGTGGCTAACCGGAATCCCTTTTGGCTAATATTCAAATACCTTTTCTCTTCTAGTAATTCAATAGATTTACTACCATATTAGCTCCTTAGCGATAATATCAATTTCCCACTTATTCACACTACTGACTTCCTCTCCCTTTTTCTTATCTCTGCATCTCTCTCAGTGGTTTCTTACGGTTATGTATTATACAGAAAAGCTCAAAAAATGGCCTAACAACATGCATGAAGATCATATTTTTATAAATATTATTTAATGTTCCTTTGGAAAGGATTTAGAATCTACTGCAGAGAGAAACAGATTTTGAAGTGCTCTACGTAGGGGTAGAGCATTCATTTCCTTTCTGGATTTTCTGTCACCAAAGCGGATTACAATACAGCAAATTCTGAGCTAGTCCCGTGTTAATGTTGCTACCCAGCAACCTGGGGTGGTTGTGAGGTAATATAAAAAAGAAAGCAAAATATAATTAGAATGCATACCATGCACCCAATTATACAAAACTGAGAAGGGTATATTTGTTTTTGCTTAGCATGTATCTTAATTCTGACCTATAAAAATTCTGATTAACTGAAAATCCTATAATTTGGAATTATTTGGAATCTCTTAGAAAGTTTAATTCCCATTTGCTTTTTGTTTTGTGAAAAAATGTTCTCTTTGTGAAAAAGAATGACAAAATATCTCAACTTCTTTGGTTTTCAGACTAATACTGTACTGTGAAGTAGAAGACTTGGGTCCTTGTCCCGATTCTGTTATCAACTAGTAAGTGCCAAGACAGTGTGGCTCTAGCTTTTCTTAATCATTCTCACTGCCTGCCAGGGAACATTGATCAACATGATAATAAGGGAACTCAAACTCCAGTCACTGAAAGAGTAAATGCCCTTCCTGAATCCCTTGAATAGAAGGCATCCTAGCATACAATGTCTGGCACACAGCAGCTACTCACTCAGTTGAGGTTTACTTGGAAAATTCCAGTTTTCACTTATCTTTACATCTTCCCGACAGGGAGAAAGGCAAGGGACTGAGAGTCATTTGCCCTTGAATACTGAAAACGGAAGCCAAAAGATTTTGAACAAAACGAACTTCAGCCCTGAATTCTTCACAAAGCTTAGACTCAAGGTTGGCAGGTGACGATTTTGACAATCAAATGGCAAAAAAGAAAAAAAAAAAAGATCATAAAATATAGACAGCCACAGAGCCAAAGCAAACTAAACAAACAAAACAAGGAAGAAAACGAAAGAAACCCCAAGGGCCTTAAGAAGTCACAAAATGCTTTGGTTTAAAAATCAACACTAAGGGGGCTAACTCCATAGTGAGCGGATCAAAAGTACGGGAGTGGTGGGCCATTTTGGTGAAAACAATCTTATCACTATTAACAAAATGGGTGGGAAAGACATCATCAAAGAGGAGGGTCAGAATCACTGGAACATTAAGTACAGAGAGGATGGGGAAAACACTCTTTCATTTGTAACAAAAACCCAGAAGTTGGGCAAAATCTTCTTTGATGATGAAACGCATAAGAATAGTTTCCTGGGGTTAAAACACAGGAGCATCTCCTCAAGGGAAGATCAGAACCTCTAGGACAGGGTAAAATGTTAGATTTAATAAAAGCAGGCATAGGACAGAGTGAAAGCAAATATCTGCAAACCACTTATCTAGCAGAGGTCTTCTATCAGAGGATCTGTACACAACTCTCAAAACTCATCAGGAAACAAAGAAATGATCCAATGAGAAAGTGGGCAAAACACAGGAACAGACATTTCATTAAAGAGGAGATAGATGCCAAATTAAGTACTTGGAAAAACTGTCAACACATTAGCTATTGGGAAAATGAAAATTAAGACCACAGTGAGCTCTCATTACACACTTACTGCAGCAAAAATAAAGACAATGACAACACCAAACGCTGGTGAGAAAGTGATCACCCACACACCAGGGGTGGGAATGTAAAATGGACGAGCCGCTCTGGAAAACGGCTTGGCAATTTCTTATAAAACTAACCATGCACTGATACCATCCAACCCAGCAATGATACTCTTCGGCATTTATCCCACAGAAATGAAAACAGAGCCACACAAAAACACAAACACACAAATCCACAACTTTTTCCTAATAGCCAAAACTGAAAACAACTCAATGGGGGAATGGTTGAAAAACTGTGGTATGTATATTCACACATACCATGAAAAACTACCCAATCATAAAGAACAAGAAGCTATTCATAGACACAACAACCTCGATGGAATTCAAAGGCATTATGCTAAGTGAAAAATGTCTGATTTCAAAAAATCCCATACATATAAATGTTGAAATGACAAAACTATAGAAACAGAGAAAAGATTAGTGGTTGCCAGCTAAATAGAGATGGTGGAGGGTGCAAATAGAAAAAGGTATTACGATAAACAATTCTGTATCTTGATTGTATATCGAGATATGTGTGTACATGATATATAAGATATATGTATACATTGAAGTGTATATGTGGGATGAAACTGCATATGATTGCGCATGTGCACACGTGAAAATGGGCCAAATAAGTGGTGAGAAGTTCTGTAGTCTAGTGAACAGCATCATACCAATGTCCATCTCCTGGTTTCTATATCATACTAGAGTCATAGATGTCACCATGGAGGGAAGCTCAGTAAAAGGTACACAGGGCTGTGAGTACTGTTTTTGCAATTTCCTGAGTGCCTAAAACCTTTCAAAAACTTATTTAAGAGGTTTTTTTTAAAGGTATTGGCTAAAAAATAATACATTGCCGATGTGCTCTCTCCATAAAAAAGAAGGCATATATGTAAGGAGGTAGAAAGGCCTAGAAACGAAGTAATAACCAGGCTCTCGTGTCGTCTGTCAGGAAGCATCTGACTGGACAAATTAGTCTTCTAAATCTCAGTTTTTCTCAGTTGTGGAATGGTAGGTCTAGTCCACAGGCTTCTAAAAACTGGATGTGTTTAATTTTAGTGAAGTCCAGTATGTGCCCGGCATACAGGAGATACTGGTTTCCTTGTTTCTTAACCTATACTACATGACAGTGAAACAGACAGACAGACAGCCAGAAAGAAGGTCATAGACCCAATAGAAGTCCAAATGCCAAATCTGAGGGACACCCCAGCCTTACTGACTACACAGAGGACCCCAAGAACACAGGAATTCTGGCCTTAGTCGAGCTGTAGCTTGAGGCTCTGCTGCTGTTCCCTCATGGTAGAAAGTCTTTTCTGCAAAATGTGTTCCCAAAATTTAATAAGTAACTTTAAAAATAGTTTTACATTTATGGAAAAATGGCAAAGACAGTGTAGAGTTCTCATATACCCATGCTCAGTTTCCACTATTATGAACACCTCACATTAGTACTGGTACATTTGCCACAATTAACGAACCAATGTTGATACATTATGATTAACTAAAGTCTACTTGTTATTCATACTTCCTCAATTTTCCACTAATGTCCTTTTTCCATTCCAGGGTCCTATATTCTATTTTGTCTTCTTGTTTCGTTAGGATCTTCTTGGCTGTGACTATTTCTCAGGCCTTCCTTGTGTTTGGTGACCTGGACGGGTTTAAGGAGCACTGGTTGGGTATTGTGTAGAATGTCCCTCAATCGGGATTTATTTGATGATTCTCTCATAATTGGGATGAAGTTAAAGGGTTTTTTTTCTCAAGTATTTCTAGTCTCAGAATTTAATCCCAAATTGAAGAGAGGTGACTGAAGTTGGACAATTTAAACTTCCAGAAACCAGAAAGTAGTTTTCTGGTCACTCTCCTGTTAAGAAACTGCTTGGGGATACCAAATATTTCCTAAGAACATTATTGACACCATTAAATAGATCAGCCTAACCTGTGTCAATCACAACCAAACACAAACAGTTCTAAGACCTATGGCTATGATTAAAAATCTTTAGACTCTAACAACGTTCCTTTATTTCACCTGGTAATTTCATTTTGTAGAAGGTTTTGCCAGTCCTTTATCAAGCTCTTATTAGCATTTGTTCCATTTTCTAGAAAGAGTTTATAGAATCTTAAAAAAATCTGTATAGAATCTTATAAATCTTTAAGATTTATAAAATCTTAAACGCTATATCCAGGAACCACATTTTTCTATTAAATAGAAATCAGAAAAAGGGCAGCAATGTATTTGCCTGATAATCTCCAGAAATACAATGAAGGAAGGCTAGATTCTGCCACAATAATAATGTTGTGAAGCAATGAGAGTTTCCACAAGAATCAGGAATACATGTTACAGATTGGCATATGCTATTGTGTTTAGGTAAATAAAACCGTTTTGATACAGGAAATTATTATTTTATTTTTATCATATTGTATTCTAAAATACAGAAACATTTTTTCCCTGAAATACCTGATGCTCAGAGAAACACCATCGCTATACCATTTTCTATATGCCATTCAAAATGTCCCCACTGAAAGTATCAAGAATTTATAAATGTAAAATAACTCATTATATTGAATCACTATGACTTTATACATAGTGGCCAGTACTGGCTGCCCAGCATCCATTCCCATCTTCCCCCCTTGTAAGAGTACCCAGATTTTCCTTCAGATATCCATTCATCTTCTTTTTCTTCTGTTTCTCTCTCCCGTATATTGAGGGAAGGTGACACTTTTCCCAGTTCCAGTGGCCGGGGGTGGGGGGGGCTCCACTGACTTAGCAAACTGGCATATTCCATTCTCCTAAGTTCAGAGTCTCTGATTCAGGAAACAGGACCTTTCTGGTCTAATGAGTGTGACTCTAGAACACTTGCTTGGACCTGCTAGAGCCGGACGGCCAGCAGAAAAGACATCAGTTCTGAGATCAAACATTTTATACCCAGCCCCCTCCCACTTTATTTAAGAAGGAAAAGAATAAAATGATCATTAAAAACAAAAAACAAAAAACAAAAAAAAAAAAAAACAGAGGAAGGGGCTGGGAGTTGGAGAAAGAAGGATGGGGAGAGCAGAGAGGGTAGTGGGGAAAGGATAGATGTATCAAAATTACCCAGGAGTTCTGCAAACTGCAGGTTCATCCCTGACCCCTACATTGCTGAATCACTGCCCTAAGGGACTGGCTGAGCCTCTGAGCATATATGCTAACATATATTACTAGTATGTTGCTACCTACATTTGTAAATTAGAATTCCTTGAGGTACAGTCCTGCCTCTCTTCTTCCTTTAAACCATGAAAACTTAACAAAATGGTAGTCTACATTTCCTGTCTTGGTTTCTTGCCCTCTCAACTCATTCCTGCAATGATGCTAATCTAATTGTGTCTTACATAATGCTCTTCCAGAGTAGGGCTCACACCTGACTGACTGCACACTAAAATTATTTGAAGAGCTTTAGAATTGATGGCTCAGTCCCAACACCCAAAAGCTCTGATTTAATTATCTGAGGGACAGTCAGGTCACCAGGAGTTTTAAAAACCATAAAATATTCTATTGTACAACCAACCAACCAGGGCTGAGAACTACTGCTCTACTGGGCCATTGCTATGAATGACCCCTGAATCACTAGAGTCAATGAATTTTTCTCAGTTGTTTCTACCTTAAGAAGAACTGGTAGAAAATAGTCACCAAAGAGGAGAAGTAATATTTTTCTCACTAAAAATCCCACAAAGTTGGAAAAAGAGAAGAAGAAAATCCATATGTAGAGAAGAGCTGTAGGAATATGTGAGTTAGGATAGCTGAAGTATGAGAATTTTATGGGAAACAGTACTGTTTGAGAGAAAATACTACAGGGAAAAGAGAGAAATCGCCGTATTCAAAATTGTCCATATATCTCTCTCTCCCCACAGAACAGTTTGAAAGGGGTCTAGATACTGTGTAAACCCACCTATTAAATGGTTTCAGAAAAACTCTGTTAAGATGTTTTAGTGTCTTAAAGTTTGTGTGGGGAGGTGATGTGTGTGTTAAAAGAGAATCTGAGAGGGGTGCCTGGGTGGCTCAGTGGGTTAAAGCCTCTGCCTTCGGCTCAGGTCATGATTCCAGAGTCCTGGCATTGGGCTCTCTGCTCAGCAGAGAGTCTGCTTCCCTTCCTCTCTCTCTGCCTGCCTCTCTGCCTACTTGTGATCTCTGTCAAATAAATAAATAAAATCTTTAAAAAAAAAAAAAAAAGAGAGAATCTGAGATACCAGAATTTCTTTTTTTCTATGCATTTTCAGAGACACAGATGATCATTAAAAAAAAAAGGTGAATTCGTATTTGCATTCACAAGTAACATAATACTTCAAAAGATCACATTTCAAAAGCAGAAAACAAATTTAGAAGGTTTTCTGTAACTGAAATAACACTAATAATATGACAAATAGATAGCCAACCCCCACTGAGCATACAACCAGGTGCCAGTATTAAGCATGACTTGCATTATATTATGATTCCTCATGAACCCTATAAGAGGAAAGCTTCATAATCCCCATTTTAGAGATGAGAAAACTAAGGTTTAGAGGTAGGTCACTACTCCAGTTGGCATGTACCAAAAACAGTATTTGAAAGCAGCTCTGTCCAATTCAAGAGCCTGTGTTCTTAATTATTACACTCTTTTCTACATTGTTAGGAATCCACTGAAATTAGTTTTTAAAAAAATGTTTAACTGCGCCCCCCCACACCAAACTATATTTTTAAAAAATCATTAGGCAAATTGACAGAGAATGTTTTGGGCAATTATAGACTAGCAAGAACAGAAGGCAAAGGCAAGTTTAACCTAAAATGTAAAATCCAGAGCCAGTCACTCTGGGGATTTTCCATATATGTTTACTGGTGATGATGGACAAATTATAATTTTATACTCTCCTTGATTCATGCTATTTCTGCAACTTTAAAGTCTTCCCATTGTGAATATATTTCCCAGTGGCTCCACTTTCCACTTCCACACAACCACAAGTCACTATGCCAAAGGCTCCTCTAACTCAAGGTGGCTAACCAGATCCCAGCTCCTAATGAATTCATTTTTGTTTAGAACACACACACCACCAGCTGGTTTCCATGGACTTGAAAATGACAGCTTTATAGTAAATAAAGGAGAAATGATGGCACTATTCTGAATAAGTACTCACCTCTTAATGGGGCTAAAAAATGTATGTTATATGCTCTATATAGTCTATATATGATGATGGCACAAATTAGAGCATCTCTCCCCTTAAGTGAATGTTCCCTGGAGGTAGGTACCATATCTACTTATCATTGCCTCTCTACTGCCTTACACATATGGTAGACTCTGTGTAAAAATTTGCTGAGCTCATTTAACATTTGATATTCACCAAAATACTACAATATACTTGTTAGGTGAGAAAATATATTTGATTTCAGATTATATTTCTGAAAAATCTCACATGTAATTGTTTATATTTTATTTTTTTATTTTTTATTTATTTTTTAAAAGATTTTATTTATTTACTTGACAGACAGAGATCACAAGTAGGCAGAGAGGCAGGCAGAGAGAGAGGAGGAAGCAGGCTCCCCGCTGAGCAGAGAGCCTGACGCAGGGCTCCATCCCAGGACCCTGGGATCATGACCTGAGCCGAAGGCAGAGGCTTAACCCACTGAGCCACCCAGGTGCCCCTATATTTTAAAAATGTAACTGGGAGTACAGAAAAATGGAAAATCAGGAAGGGTACATCTTATGTTTTGATTACAACTGAATATTATAGCTCTCAAGAGTATGAGACATTATTTCCCTGTTTCATATTAGTTGAAATACATTAAAGATGATGATATGTCAGCGTAAAGAATTACTCTTCATTTAAGTGTCCCTTTTTTAAAAATTTTGGCAAACTTGGGTTCGCTGAACATTTCTGAGGATTCAGTAAGTTACAGTCATGTTAATGAAAAATATAAACATTTTTAGGTTTCAAAAGAGCTAAGTATTGGATACAGCCCTTACCAAGCTTCAACATTAGGACTAGAAGTTTTAACTGCAGCAATCACACAAGAAATAAAAGGCATCTGGGGGGGCCTGAGTGGCTCAGTCGGTTAAGCTTCTGCCTTCGGCTAAGGTCATGATCCCAGGGTCCTGGATTGAGCCCCACATTGGGCTCTCTGTTCGGCGGGGAGCCTGCTTCTCCCTCTGCCTCTGCCTGTCACTCTGCCTACTTGTGCTCCCCACCACCTCTGTCAAATAAATAAATACATAAATCTTAAAAAAAAAAAAAAGGCATCCAAATTGGTAAGGAAGAAGTAAAACTGTCATTATTTACAGATAACATGATAGAAAACTCTACAGACTCCACCAAAAAAACTATTAGAATAAATGAATTCAGTAAAGTTGCAAGATATAAAATTAATACATAGTTATCTGTTGCATTTTCTAGAAACAAATAATGAAATAGCAGAAAGAGAAATTAAGAAAATATTCCCTTTATGATTGTACCAAAAAGAATAAAATACCTTGGAAGAAAATATTCCCTTTATGATTGTACCAAAAAGAATAAAAATAACTTAACCAAGGAGGTGAAATACCTATACTCTGAAAAGTATAAGACACTGATAAGAGAAACTGAAGATAACACAAACATATGGAAGGACATACCATGCTCATGGATTGGGAAAATTAACATTGTTAAAAGGTCCAGACTACTCAAACCAATCTATAGATTCAATGCAATCCTTGTTAAAATACCAACAGCATTTTTCACAGAACTAGAACAAATAATCCTAGAATTTGTATGACACCACAAAAGACCTCAAAGAGCCAAAGCAATCTACAAAGCTACAGTAATCAAAACAGTATGGTACTGGCAAAACAAAACAAAACAAAACAAAAAACTACACACAGAGATCAATGGAACCAGATAGAGAGCCCAGAAATAAACCTACACTTACATGGTGAATTAATCTATGACAAGGAGGCAAGAATATACAATGGGGAAAAGACAGTCTTTTCAATAAATGATGTAGGGAAAACTGGACAGCTACATGCAAAAGAATGAAACTGGAATGCATTCTTACACCATACATAAAATAATGTCAAAATGGATTAAAGACCTAAATGTGAAACCTAAAACCATAAAACTCCCACAAGGAAACATAGGTCATAATCCTAGATATCAGTCTTAGCAACATATCTATAGATATGTCTCCTTAGGCAAGGGAGGCAGAAGCAAAAATACAAAGCTTTTACACAGTCAAGGAAACCACTGACAAAACAAAAAAGCAACATACTGAATGGGACGAGGTATTGGATATGGGGTTAATATCCAAAATATATAAACAGCTCATACAACTCTCCACCCACCAAAAAGCAAACAATCTCATTAAAAGAGGGACAGAGGATTTGAACAGACATTTTTCCAAAGAAGACATACAGATGGCCAACAGACACAGGAAAAAGTGCTCAACACCATCAATCATCAGGGAAATGCAAATCAAAATCACAGTAAGATATCACCTCATAGTTGTCAGAATGGCTAAAATAAAAAGACATAAGAAACAACATGTATTGGCAAGGATGTGGAGAAAAAGGAACCCTCGGGCACTGTTGGTGGGAATGCATATTGGTACAGCCACTGTGGAAAACAGTATGGAGGTTCCTCAAAAAATTAAAAATAGGGGTGCCTGGATGCTCAGTGGATTAAAGCCTCTTGCCTTGGGCTCAGGTCATGATCCCAGGGTCCTGGGATGGAGCCCCGCATCAGGCTCTCTGCTCAGCAGGGAGCCTGCTTCCACCTCTCTCTTTCTGCCTGCCTCTCTGTGTACTTGTGATCTCTGTCTGTCACATAAATAAATAAAATCTTTAAAAAAAATAAAAATAGAAATACCATATGATCTAGTAATTCCACCAGTGGGTATTTATCAAAAAATAAAAACACTAATTCAAAAAGATTATATGCACCCCTATGTTTACTGCAGCATTATTTACAATAGCCAAGATATGGAAGCAACCCACGTGTCCACAGAGAGACGAATGTGGTGAAGAAGCCATGGGATATATATACAATGGAATATTAACCATAAAAATGAATAAGATCATGCCATTTGTGACAACATGAATGTACCCTCTAGATCAGATGAGTCAGATACAGAGGAAGACAAATACCATATGATTTTACTTATATGTGAAATCTAAAACTCAAAACAAATGAATAAACAACAAGAACAACAACAACAAAAAACCCAGGCTCTTAAATACAGAGAATAAACTGGTGTTTGCCAGAAGGGAAGTGGGTTGGGGGTACGGGTGAAATAGCTGATGGGTATTAAGAGGTACAAAGTTGCAGTTATAAAATAAATAAGTCACAGAGATGCAAAGTCCAACACAGGGAAATAGTCCATAATATTTTAATCATATTGTATGGTGACAGACAGTGACCATACTTATGACGAAAAGGAAAAAAAATTACAGTGACCATTCCATAGGTGTCCTGCTCAGTTAATCCTCCCTGACAAAAGATGGGACTACAGAAACAGGGTTCCAGGAAAGGTTATTCAACAGAACTGCGGGCTGGAAAACATCCACTGCTGACCTCTCCAACCCACTGCAAAACTGAGGGTGACACTCTGTGTCTCTGAACCCAGCAGCCTTCTCCACACACACTCTAGGCAGCTCCTACCCAGAGTGACAGGAGTTGCATGTGAAGTGAAGGTCATCAGCTTTAGATGAACTGTATTGTCTAATTCTTTTTCTCTTAAAATGTCACCACTTTCATAATGTGAGCTTGCTTAGATCGTAACAGAATCCATCCTGGGGTATACTGTCACTGGGCATATTGACTGGATTTTTATTAATTTTATACTGTATGGGGGCATATCACAGGGATAATGTGGAAACATCTCATTTTTGTGTGATTATCAAAGGTTCAATTTATTCAGTGGCCAAAACTGTCTCTGAGACTTTTCATTTAAAAAATATGGTCACTGTTGCACATGTATAAATGTCACAAGAAAATATTTGTTTGCATACATTATAAAGCAAGAAGCAAGAAGAAAATAATGTAAGGATGTATTTGTTACGATTCATAATATGATACTACAATTAATAAAGCAAATTTAAAAACGTAAACATACTCCACATATGGTAGGAAAAAAGGACTTATTAATAATGCTTTTATGAAAGTTGAATTCGTGCTTTCTCTATTAAAAAAAACACATGTTCCCTTTGGTAGGAGTCAGATTTCATTTTGCTCATATTTAGAAAGTGTTCATACTTAGTGCATTTTAAATACAGCCACATATACATTTAGCAACATTGACACAATGTTTCCTATTTCATTAAAGATTTATAAGCAAATATAACATGTGGCTGATAACTCCAAAAAAGAACTGATCCTACAATTCTATTAATATTTTAAAGAAGCCACATTGAAGGTCACATTGATTGAAGACTAGAATTATATACCTTAATCACAGCAAAAATTAGTTTCCTTTAAACGATCCTTCTCTGTATTATCTCACCAGGTTTACAAACTTAAAGAAAAATGAGAGCGATCTTCCTAATCTAAATCAAACATTATAAATTATCTTGTGTGGGAAACCGACAATTCCTATACCTAAATAAATATATTTCTGTGTCTTTAGATTGTATTCACATGGCTTCACTTACACAATGCAATCAGAGGTCTTTGAGATTCCTTACACATCTAGAGGCAACCCCTAAATCATAAAGAAGAGAGAAAAGCTGGCTTGAATCAAGACATTTGTTCCATATTACAATGGCGGAGAAGTGATGAGTAATTCAAGAGAGATCACCAGGATCCATGGTGACAGTGATACATGACGATACTATCAAATGTTTTCTGTATGTTGTAGGCTGTTTGAAAAGCTTTACATTATTAATTCATGCAAACCTCACAGCAATGCAGCAAGATGGGTGCCACTGATGGAAAAACTGAAAATAGCTAAGAAATTTGCACAAGACCACACTCTTGGTAAGGTGTCAGCCAGTATGCTGATTCTGACTGGTTTTCTTTAAAAGCAAGGGGTGAGAAAGAAGAGAAAAACACGAGCTGTGACATGGAATTCTTTCCCACATCCAAATTCCACTAGCTTAGCTCTTTCCATAACAACAGGCGAAAGCAGAAGACTTCTCTGGTTCGCATGGTCCTACTCTCCTTTGCCTTTGGACAACTGCCTCCTGAGCGCCCCAGGGAGACCATTATAACACACACACATGGGTACATACTGTAAATGCACCCACAGAGCCGTCCATCCGTTCTGTGACGGCAATGATCACGTGGCACGTCTGTGTATCAGACTGTTAGCTTTCCAAGGGCAAGGGCTTAAGCTTTTTATCTGATCACCCTGATGCCTTACACGTTAGAGTAATTACGTGATTAAATTTCTTGTCTGGTTTCAGAAGCCCTAACCTGCTCTTGAGAGAGAAAAACTTCAGTGGGAAGAAGTAGGGGGTAATAGGGTTCTGGATTGTTGCCTAAATGCCTAGCACTGTTGGGATTTTCCTGCCATTTCTGGAGAGCACAGAGCATGTCCAGGTGCGAGGAGCTGAGAAGTCACAGGAAGAACAGAACACAGGCATATTGAGAACCCAGGGGAGAAAGCATCTCGAAGCAAGACCTAGAGCTGCTGGAGGGAATTCGAGGGAGAAGGAGCCAGAATCTCAGTCTGTTCTACAGAAGGGGAACAGGCTGAGAAGCCCTGGTCTATGTACTGGGTTCTGTGCTTTTAAAATGCCTAGATCCTGGACCCGCTGTGAAGAGGAGGAGGGATGGTGGTCTCCCTCAGGTCCCAGACTAGTGTAACCCACTGACCAAAAGGGAAGTGGATTGTGGTAGGAAGAGTAAATGCCCTGAAAAATGCCCCATCCTCATCCCCAGACACAGGAACACGTTACCTTACGCAGCAAAAAGCACTTTACAGACGTGATTACAATAAAGGACGCTGAGATGAGAATAGTCCCCTGCATTATTCAGGGAGGGTCCATCTAATTACCTGAATCCTGAAATTTGGAGACCCAGATGTGGTCAGAGAGAGGGCACTAAGACAACAGGAGGAGACAGAAAGATGCACTACTGCTAGCTTTGAAGATGGAGGAAGGGCCGTGAGCCAAGGAACGGAACCAGACTCTGGAGGCTGGAAATGGCCAGGATGATCCCCCAGAGACTCCTCCAGAAAGGAACGGCTCTGCCAACATCTTGACTTCAGCCAAGACATGTGTCAAATCCGGATCTACAGAGCTATGAAATAATGGGTTTATGTTGTTTTAAGCCACTAGTTCGTGGTAATTTGTTGTGGCAGCAAGAGAAAACCAATACAGGGGTCTTCAAATTCTTAGTCAAGTCTGCCCCATGAGGGAATAACTGCAGAGGCCACACGTTTGTGTCAGAAGCCCAGGCAGAGAGGAAGGCCACATCTGACCCCGACAGCTCAATGAAGCATCTCAGGAACTGGAAGGAAAACTTCTTAACGAATTAGAACAAGCCCAGAGAGAGTACCCCATGTAAAAGGCTGATAGCATTAATCTTTTTCATCCTCGGAGAAACGCTACTCTAATTCTAAACTCCACCCCGAGATTCTCTTCTGGGAAGGCTAATTTGAGCCAACTCAGAATGTCTCAGAACAAAGAGAATAAGAGCCACACTGTTCAGTGCTCCGAAATGGTTTCTGCCCTCCATGGCCATCCAAGGTCAGAGCAGTCTGTGAAGAAGACGAGGAGACAGTCCACAAAGCATTCTGAAACAAAACCCAGGCCCGGGCTGCACGAAACAAGAGCTAGCCACTGAGAGATCAAAACAAGTAAGCTCGATTTCCTCTCATCTTTGCCAGTACTTCTAGGCAAAGAAAGCAAAAATCACAAGACAAATGTTAGTAGTATGAAGTATTTTATTTTAAGAACTCTTTGTGGGAAGTATCTTGATTTCACAATTTTCTCCATTAATTAAGAGTGGAGTTACCCTGAATGAAGAATGGGCATCGCAAATACATTTGCTTATGTTGTTACCCATCATATAATCATATAATATGAACCTAGCAGTTGCTGGGAAGTTTCAGTGGAAAGAAGCATATTTTGATCCTTGTAAAGAATTAGAATAATGACCATGTAATATGGAAAAATCACAGATACAAAATGAAAGAAAAAAAAAAACAACAGCCAGTTTGTGTTTGAGTTGCACTGAATATTATGCTGCATAATGAATGATATGGAACTAGAATTACTTTTCACATACAAATTAAATCATTATGATTCAAGGAAAATCTAAGGTAATCAAATATAACTTAAGTTCTTAAGATGATTGGACACTCAATTAAAAAATAGTTCACTGAGGTTTGTAAATGTTTTAACATCTGTTTTTGGATTTAACTGTCAAACTAAATTACCCTAAATTTGAGATTGTACTACCTAACGAAGTCTACCAGTTGTTTTTACTGCTTCAGAATCTTGGAATTACAGAATATGAATGAAACCTTAGAAGTCCCTCCAGTCCAACAACCTGCCTGATGGAAATGATATCCTTAACAGATATTTTTACTCTTTAAAAGGCTCCAACTGATAAAGCATTCTGCCTTATAGAATCTTCCACCAACCAGTTTATGCCCCAACTTATGTTGCAAACAAAAAAGAAAGAGAATGAAGTGGTCCTTTATTCTGTGCCTACTATGGATCAGGTATTGGGGTAGCTGCTTTGCAAATTTTTAAAGAATTTACTCTTCATGTCATCCCAGTGAAATAGCATGAGCTACATTTTACAGATGAAATAAACAATAAGTTAAAATACAGAATACTGCTACCTCCTCTCTAAAATAACTAAAATTCAATGCTATACATCAGGCAAATATTTCAAGGAAAAATATCTAAATAAAACTGAAGTGGCTACAGAAAGCATGTAAGTAGGTAAATGCATTCTCGGTTTTCAAATTTACTGCCCATAATCTATATTTTTAAGAGTAAACCAGAAAATAGCCAATAGGTTTATAATAAGGGAATATTTTAACCAAAAATATTATTAAAATATTAGAGAACTAACAAAAGTCAATTTGGACACTTAGATCATGTTCTGTATTAGAACAGAATATGCCTAAAAGTGAACACAAATAATTTATAAATTTTCTAAAATGTCTATATACTTCGTAGTTTCATTACCTTTTCTGTGTGACACTGATATTTTTCACTACAAGGTATTTTTGTAGACATTAATGGACACATCTGGAGACTTTTTAAGTTTTGACTTACTCTACAGAAACTGTAAAAGATAGCCATGATCTTTCATAGGGGATGGGTCCGGGAAAAAGGTAACAGAAAACCATTAGCACATGAAGCACAGAACACTGACAGAGAGGGAACAGAGACATTTAATATTGCATATGGTCCAATTTCAGATTACAGGAAAAAAAATAATACAAATAACTTACTGCTTCCCCATTGTGTGTTTGGCAACGTACTAGGCACGCTGCACCCATTATGGCTTATAATCACTGCGTGCCAGACTGATCATCCCCACTTTTCAGACAAGGAAATTAAGATCTATAAAGGAAGATAACTTTCCCAAGAAGACACAACTTTTGTGTGATAGGTTCTAAGCCCAGTCTATTTAATGAAAGCCTTTTCCTCCTCTTGGCAAAGAAATGCTGGTGGTGAAGACCAGCCCAAGGACTGAGGAGCAGATCTCAGAATAAGCTGCTAGTTATGTAACTTAATGACAGGAGAGGCTTGCGAACCCAAGTTCTGCTCGAAGGGTGGAGAAGACATTTCGCAGATAGGTCTCAGGTGGGCTGGTGCTTGACCTCATGAGCAATGCTTCTGAACCAACCTTCACTTCCTCAGTCTCACAGCGAACACCATTCAGAAATGGGCTGCGGTTTACTCCTACCCGCCACTTGCTCCTGGTCAGCAGGTGGGCTTGGAGCCAGTCTCCAGGAGAATCTCCAGGAGGAAGCTGGGGTCAGGATAAAGGCAAAGGGAGTGCTCACGCCCGGTATCAATCCACAGCTGTCTGACTCCACCAGAAAGTGCAAAGCTACACCTCCATGTGAGAGCACGTGGTGTCATCACTGGATTTGTTTCCGTAAGTTTCTGTATCATTTTCCCTTAAGGAAACTAAATTCTTCATCTGTGTCTGATGGTGTCTTTCCATCAACACACATCCTGCTGCCACAGGTTATTAAATACCTCTTTCCTGTGAATGGAATTCCAGTCATATCCGCCCTGGCTTATCTGCTTGTGTGCCCAGGACACCTTTACCCATTCTTCACATGTCAGAGAAAATGCTATATTCTTCAGGAGTCTTGTGCACTGATTTCCTTGGGTTCATTCGGGCACCTTTTCTCTCTGTTTAGATAGCACTGTGTAAGTCCTGCCATTATACCAACGTCTCAGTAATCATGACATTCACTCACATGTGCCTCTCTACCAAACCCATATCTCTGGCCTGCTAGTCCATCTCCAAACCTTAGGCTACAGAAGGTAATCAGTATTCATTTGTTAAATAAACCTGGTATTCTTTTTGTTGTCTTTATCACTTGGATACATACCCTTTGAATGCCAGCACATTAACGCGAACTTAACCCAATGGAAGGTGTTGTCAAGAGATACACTGATTAAAGCATTTTGAGAAAAAGAAAAAGAATAACAATGTAAAGAAATAAAAACAGGGGTGCCTGGGTGGCTCAGTGGGTTAAAGCCTCTGCCTTTGGCCCAGGTCCATGACCCCAGGGTCCTGGGATTGGCCCGCATCAGGCTCCCTGCTCCATGGGGAGCCTCTTACCCCTTCTCTCTCTGCCTGTCTCTCTGCCTACTTGTGATCTCTGTCAAATAAATAAATAAAACCTTAAAAAAAAAGAAAAGAAAAGAAATAAAAACAGTAACAGCTACTACTTCCTCAGTGCTGTGTACCTGATAGCATACTACTAGTTTGACATGTAGGCATTCATTTAATCTTCACAGTAACACTTTGCAAAAAGAATTTTCCCTCACTTTCCAGATGGGGACTTTGAAGCAGAGAGAGTTCAGACCATCGGCTCCTACAGCAAATAAAGGGGTGAGGCTGCTCTGTGAATCCCAGGCAGTACAGCCTTGCACTCCGTGCTCTCAATGACTGTCAGCCAAAACCTTCCCTGTGCTAGTGATTTCTATATTCCTTTTCTTGTAATCCTTGAAAGCAGTTCTGTAAGATACAAGGAACATATTAGGAGCATAAGTCAAGTTGCATTGACTTGATCCGGTCCCATGGCTCCACCGGTGAGTGGCAGGCAGGTGCTGCCTTGTGACCCCTGCCTTGTGAGGAACATTGCGATGCCAACATTGTCATGTGCACCTCTCCCTCTGCATCAGCTTGAACCAGAAATTATCCCTCATCTCGTTCTTCCTGCGTGGAGTACTTAGGACTCTTACTCTCTATAACACTTTAGCATCAACTAGTGATACTTTGAAGGAAAAAGTCTGTTTGGATTTTGTTCGAAGTTGGACTGAATCTATAGATTAAACCACGACACTATTATCATCAATCTCCCTATCTATGAACATAGTCTTTTTAAAAAATCATTTAAAAATTATCTTTTAATTGATTTTGTCAGTTTTAAAATTTTCCCATAAAGATCTCAAATAATTTTTTAAAGACTATCACATATCTATAATTGCTACCAGAGATACCGATTTTTTTTAAAATTATATTTTCAGTTTGTATGTGAGGTTCATCTATAGCAGCACTGTTAAACTCTCCAATTAATTCTAATAAGCAATATGAGTTAAGTTGGATTTTCTACATAGAAAATCATATTCAATAATGATACTTTTCTTCTTTTCCCCTGTTCTTTTTTTTTAATAATTTTATTTTTTATAAACATATATATATATATTTTTTTTCCCCCAGGGGTACAGGTCTGTGAATCTCCACGTTTACACACTTCACAGCACTCACCATAGCACATACCCTACCCAATGTCCATAACCCCCCCACCACCAACCCCCCTCTGCCCAGCAACCATCTTTTCCCCTGTTCTTACAAATATTCTGGTCTTACTGTGCTAGCTAGGACATCTATTACAACAATAAATACAATTAGTTACAGTGGGTATTTTGGCTTCTGATTTTAAAAGAAACACTTCCAACATTTGCCATTAAATATAATGTTTGTTGTAGGTTTTTGGTGGATAACCTCTACAAAGTAAACAAAGTTACTAAATTAAAAATTTTTTCCTTCTTTTAATTATAAGCAGGTGCTGAAAATTACTGAATATTCTTTCTGCATTGAGAGAAGTTTGTAGTTTTTCTTCTTTAAATCAGTGAATATAATGAATTATCTATATATATTTTTTTTAAGATTTTATTTATTTATTTAACAGAGAGAGAGAGATATCACAAGTAGGCAGAGAGGCAGGCAAAGAGAGAGAGGGCAGCAGGCTCCCCGCTGAGCAAAGAGCCCAACGCGGGGCTCGATCCCAGGACCCTGAGATCATGACCTGAGCCGAAGGCAGAGGCTTAATCCACTGAGCCACCCAGGTGCCCCATATAATGAATTATATTAATAGACTGCCTGAAGTCAAATCAACCTGTCATTCCTGGAATAACTTCAACTTGGTCTTCAATATTTCTGGGCTGAGTTTGCTGTAAGAACCTTGCATCTAAGGGTATGAATGAGATTGGTCTACAGTTTTCTCCTCTTGTATTGTCTTTGTCCTTTCAAAACCAGCCAAGAAATTATACTAACTTCATCAGTTTTGAAATTATACTAACTTCATCAGATTAGATGGGCAAGGTTCTTTCTTCTATTCTCTAGAAAAGTTTCTAGTCTAGAAGTATATAAAACATTGACCTCTGGTAGAACTTACCAATACAATCAATTGGGTCTGCTGTCTGAGGGAAAATAAGCTATTGGCTCAATTTCTTTCATACTACAGGAAGATTTAAATTCTTTTTCTGCTTGGGTCAATTTTGGTTCATTTTTATTTTTCTAGGAAAGTCAGAACTACACAATTAACTTAAATTTACAAAATTAAATTCAGAAGTTTGGAGGGGTCATTAAAGAAAAAAAAAAAAAAACATTTTTTACTCGTTCTCTAGCAAGCCCACTAAATCAGATCCAGAAATCCAAAATCCAAAATGTAGCAATGATAAAAGATATCAACTGACCTCCACCCCACCAAAGTTAACAAGGACAATCCAGGTCTGCCAAAAGCCCCTTATAAGAACCAATGAAAATACCACAGCACTGCTAACATGTCCACTTTCTTATATTCTTTTGACATTTTTACAAGTGTAATTCAGAGTATTTAATCTCATCAGGGTGGTAAGTACTTTTGAATTAATCAGTTATTATTACCATAGCCTTCCTTATCTTTAGCAAATTATAGACTCTTTTCTAAACTTTATTTCCTTCCAACATTCCTCTGTGTTGATATAAAACAAGCTTTAGTTTGGTTCCTTTTTTTACTTTTTTCCCATTAAATTAGTATCCCAGCTTCAGGAAGTTAATGATCAAATTGCATGGAACTATGATGCTATGACACACCTTACTCTTAACTGGTACTGAGCATTAGGTTTTCAGCTGACAATCAGAAATAAGACTGCAAATCCCTCTAACTATCATCTGACCTGCTTCAGCAAATATGTCATTTCTTTCTTCAAATTTCTGAAAACAGAGTTGGGGTAGAGTAAATAGACCTAAGGAATTTAGGAGTTAAAAATTTACATGACATCACTCCTTGACACCATTGAATTAACTCCCTCTGCTTTCAAAGCTTTACAAGCAGAGCACTGGTCTGCTACCTTAAAAGAGTTGTTGAGAATCTTAGAAGAAAAAAATTACTGCTTGCTGTAATTTCGAAAATACCATAAGGGATTTGAAATATAAAACTTCTATTCTCTAAAAGCCTTCTAAAAAGTACTCAGGTTAACATTTACAGACAACAATTGCGGTCTTTGAAAGAAGTGACATCTGTTCATCTTAAAAACCAAGAAAAATTTAATCAGTAGTCACACTGTGCTCCCAAGCTTCTACCAAGCAACTCAATTAATTCCACAACTGAAGGGAATTGGAAAGTCAACTAAGAAGCCTCCAGAATGATACTTAAGTGGCTTATAAAATAATTATTTTTTAAAGACATAAGGAAGAAACAGGAAATGTTTAGAAAGCCATAAGTGAGGAAAGCATTCCTTACAAAGAAGAAAAAAAAAAAAAAAAAGAGGAAAGCACTTTTGTGTTTTTTTTTTTTTTTTAAAGGGGGGAGGTCTTTAATTGGCAGGAACAAGAAAAAATAGTAAAGAAAATGTGACAGAGTCTCAAAAGAATTCACAGATGGTGTTAAACTGCATCCAATTTTTCATGAGCTGTTAAGAGGTCATGAACAATTTTCTCACCCTGACTTTTTAGAGGTTCCTGCAACATCCATCATCACAGTGCAGGTTGAAAACAGGGTTAGCTGATTTCCCTAGAATATCAGCATAAGCAAAGAGCTAACTAAGAACCATTATTTCTACGCTTTCTTTTCCCCCACTGAAATAAACACAAATAAAAGAAAATATATGGTATTGGGGCGCCTGGGTGGCTCAGTGGGTTAAAGCCTCTGCCTTCGGCTCGGGTCGTGATCCCGGGGTCCTGGGATCGAGCCCCGCATCGGGCTCTATGCTCAGCAGCCAGCCTGCTTCCTCCTCTCTCTCTGCCTGCCTCTCTGCCTACTTGTGATCTCTGTCCATCAAATAAATAAATAAAATCTTAAAAAAAAAAGAAAATATACGGTACAATATATTATATTTTATATATATTATTATATCATATATATCATTATATATAATATATATGGTAAAATATATTATATTTATATAATAAAAGATGGTACAATAACAAGGTTAGGAAAATAGGATGTTAAAAATAAAGCTGAGAGAGGGGCACCTGGGTGGCTCAGTTGATTGAGCATCTGCCTTCAGCTCAGGTCCTGATCCCAGGGTCCTATGATCGAGTATTGCATTGGGCTCTCTGCTCAGTGGGCAGTCTGCTTCTCCCTCTCTCTTTGCCTCTCCCCCATACTTGTGCACTCTCTCTCTTTCTCAAATAAGTAAGTAAAATCTTTATAAATAAATAGATAAAGTGGAGAGGGAAAAAAAATATGTGAAGTTTACGGTCTTCTCCCAAACCTAGAGACAAGTTTGCAGCTTAAGGATGAAATAGCTCTCTTCTCCTGAGGACTCTGAGCTGTAAGCTCTGCCCAACCAGCCAACAATATCCAGTTTCTAGGCTTGCAAATTATCAACCCCAAAATACCACAGTGCCCCCAATAAAGTGAGATACAATTTCCCTAAGGGTGTTATGAATACTTTAAATCTATTCACAATTCATTCAAATAAAATGATCACTAATAAAACTAAAAACTAGACACATAATGAATCCATAGAAGTCAGGTAGTGACTGAAAACAACCCGGCACAGAATAATAGTTGTGTTTCCTTGACTGATGCTGTTTTCTTAACTGAGTACTTCTGAGTCAACTGGGTAATAAAAATTTAAAACCTATATTCTTTCCCCAAGTACATGTATTATCACAATGAATCTTATGTTTCTAGCTTTTTGTTCATGTTTGTTGATAATGTAAAATTGCATAAAAAAATGTGTACACTTAACTCATTATATATTTAATTTCTTATTTATTTATTTATTTACTTATGTATTTATAGAAAGAGAGTGAGTGAGGACAAGTCAGGTGGGGGAGCAGAAGGAGAGGGAGAAAGAATACCACATAGGCTCCACACTTAACGCGGAGCCCCATGCAAGGCTTGATCCTATGACCCTGAGATCATGACCTGAGCCAAAACCAAGAGTCAGAAGTTAAACCGACTGAGCCACCCAGGTGCCCCATCACTTCTTTTATATTTAATGCTGATTCTTAAACTAGTAGGGTCATCATTCTTCCAGAGCCCAGTAAGAGAAAAGTTTTAAAGGATTTTTAAATTGTAGAAAAGTTCCTTGAATTACATTTCTATTTCTTAGGCAAGGACTCAGCTGTCTTACAAAATACACTTACCAACCAATGCTGGGAAACAACATTACAAGATGAACATCAAATTAAAGATCAAACCCTTCACACTCAGAAGGCGCAGCATACAGATATACCATCTAACAATTAGCTATCTGATTGTCTCTGAAGAATTGTAAGTTTAGTCAGAAAGTTTGCTTGCCAGATTTTTCACATCATTAATGTGGAAGTTTATTTGTATTTGAAAACTTAGATTATCTGCAACCTTTTAAAATCATATAGAATGGAATCTTACAGTTACTGAAAAAAAATACCATCACAAACATGATGTTCCAAATAATGACTACTTGTATTAAAAAAAAAAAAACTGGCCAAAATTTATGACAGTATCAACTGTTGTACAATTTCATCATTTTATAATGTTTACAAAGTTATCTTGCTGTTTAAAATACAAAGGATTACTCAACTAGGGGGTTATATGTAGTATTTGTTTTTATATCAGTAAAAGTATATTATAACAGACTGAAAAGTCATCCTAAAACTAATTCCAGTGGTCCAAATTCTTCAAAAGCATGCTTACAAATATTTAATAGAAGTATTTTTTGGCTTTTCCCAGAAATACAGTATTTGCTTTTCTGTCACAGATTTTAGGGAAATTCAGCAGTCTAGAATCAGAGGACCAAGGTTTAAATGTGCTACCTACTAACTGTGTGATCTTGATCAAGTTGCTAACTTTCTCTCAGTCTCAGTTTTTCCATCTGTAAAATAAAAGTGGGCTGACAATGGGTCCTATTTGATAGGATCAGATTTTTTGGTTACAGCTTTGTATTAACAATATTATAAATAAAATAATCCAGGCTATAAGCTTAGAATGGTATCTAGCATAATAAATCCTGGCTGCATATCCTTTATTTTCACTTTTCCTTAATAACATAGCTCCAACATTTTTATTTTTAAGTTTTTTTTAGCTCCAACATTTTTAAAACCCTGAAATTTTTTAAAAAGATATAAAAAAATTACTAAAAGACTGGAACAGTTTTGGAACACTCCCTTTAGGGCAGGCTGTTCCTACTCATATTTTCTTGGAGAGCCACCTAAGTGGAATGAGTAATATAGGCGAGTAATATAAAGCAAAGACAAAATAGAGACACAGCTCTAAGGAGCTAAAATGTCTGCACGATAATGGGGGGGTGGGGAAATGGTCCCTAGCACCGGTCTTAGGAACTGGTACAATTTCCTAAAACCAAGAAAAGAACGAAATGGGTGATGAACACCAAGCTGTCTTGTTGACAAAGACAGTAACACAAAAGCCAATTACCATAATCAATGGCTAAGAGAAAAATGTACGCAACGAACAAAATCACAGAAGAGATTGTCCTTCCCAAGGAGAGATGTGGAAGTTCCAAGAGTTTCCATTCCATTAAACACGGGAGGAGAGGGGGGAGGGGAAACAGTGCTCTTATTGTTCTCATTTTATTGTGGACTTGCTTTTTGAAAGAGATCTTGGCAGGGGGAGAGTAGACTCAGTAGTCTTTTCTTAACTTGCTTTAGGCCTACAAACCCTTGCTGGTTCTCACTCGATGACTGTGTCCATCCCATGGGTAGCTTTGTGTGGGCACACTCACGAGCAAGCAAACAAGTTCTCAGGGGATCGAGAGAAATCAGAGCAGAAGTGGGAAGTTGGGTTGGACATTCTCTAAGATTCTCTTTTCTTTATGATTTCATGAGTTGTGCCCTGATTTTTAGTTTCCTTGGTCTATCATCTATTTTTGCCAGATTATTTATTCAGTTACAACTCCGGGTCGGATGCAGCTAGTTTTGAAGACACCTTCTATTCCCCTTCTAGTCGTCTACATTTACGACCCTATACAATGTCAACATTACAGAATCTTGGCACCAGATTATGTAAATCTCACTCACTGAATCCAGTAGGTACAACAGACTTATTGAGTTCAGCTAATATCATGGGAAGACTTTTCCCTAATTTTTTTTTTAATTTCCTAGTTTTAATAAAATAAGGTCCTACCTACATTGCTTGCCGTGCACACTGGAAATTGTAATTTTTTTTTTTTTAGAGCATCATTATCCCATTTAAGCTAGCACTGATATTTGTGAATCTCAAACCTAAGTAGAGCTGGCATGCCACAGATCTAAGTTTTGTAATCAATGCTGCTTTGTGCCGTCTGTTAGCACTGCAATATTTCACAGCATAGCTCGTATTTCATTTTTCCCCCCAGAGTTTTGTTTCAGCACAACTTCATATAGTATTTTCCCTTTAACAATGTCACTGAAGAAAATAACAAATCCAAAATAGAGTTTACAGCTAAACAAAAATAAAAGCTCAATTAATGACAGAACTGGTTGTTTTCAAGGTCTGACTAGTCAGAAGATTCAAATTCCCTTGGTATACAATGACTGATAACAAACACTGTGCCGACTGTGTTAGAAAATGCTTCTATCACCTACTTGATAATATATGGCTTTGCCAGAAAAGTCAGCATTTCAAGCAACCAGTCCTCCAACATGGCTCACGCTGATTATAGCACGATTAGAGACCTCAACATTTTGCAAAATAAAAAGGTATATTTAAGTTTTTGGCATTCAAAAGAGATCATTCACAAAACTCATAGGAAAAATCTAGGATCAAAAAAAAAAAAATCTAAGATCTGTTCTCAAAAGTACTTTAGTATAACAGTTATAATTATATATTTAATATGAAATATATTACAGCACATACAAAGATACTCTTCTCCCAGAGTTTTTTTTTTTTATTTTTTAAAAGATTTTATGTATTTATTTGAGAGAAAGAAAACATGAAAGGGGGGAGGGTCAGAGGGAGAAGCAGACTCCCTGCTGAGCAGGGAGCCTAATGTGGGACTCGATCCCAGGACTCCAGGATCATGACCTGAGCAGAAGGCACTCGCTTAACAAACTGAGCCACCCAGGCACCCTCTCCTAGAGTTTTAACATGAGCTTCTTATATATTTTTTTGAGATGAATCACTGATCTACTATTAGCTCATCTCCTAATGTAAATATTTAAGTATTATAAGCTGAATCGGACTGTAAAGAGATACCTATAAAAATGTATTCTATTTTATCTTTTATTATTTGTAAATATGCTTGAAAATATTTTGCATTCTATAAACAGAAACAATCTTTTCTTGATACATTCTAGTTGCCAGATATAATAGGGAAAGAGCCATTAAATTAAGAAGCCTCCTTTTCATATATATGTGTATATACATATATTTGTGTGTGTGTATATACATATATAAAGGGAGAGAGAGAAAGGGAGAGAGGAAGGGACTCCTGGGTGGCTCAGTGGGTTAAAGCCTCTGCCTTTGGCTCAGGTCATGATCCCCGGGTCCTGGGATCGAGTCCTGCCTTGGGCTCTCTGTTCAGTGGGGAGCCTGCTTCCTCCTCTCTCTCTCTCTCTCTCTACCTGCCTCTCTGCATACTTGTGATCTCTGTCAAATAAATAAATAAATAAAATCTTAAAAAAAAAAAGGGAGAGAGGAAGAAAGGGATACAAAAGCTTAACTGCCATTTTTTAGGATGGCTCCTAGAAGAAAACAAAATCTATTTTTCCAAGTGTTATTACTCCTCCTTTATAAGAATTAATATTTAATTACTGAAATATTGTTCATGTCCATGCAGGCGGGGTGAGTGGGGTGTGGCACTTTCATCTTCATGGCAAAACAAAAGTTTTTTTAATAGTCAACTTCTTTTGTAACAACTTTCTGCTTAATTTAAATGGATTTCATTTACATATAGAAAAAAATGGGTTTTGAGAATACAAAACAAAAACATAATTACAGTTTGGATCAAATAAGAGGAAACAACACAGTCATCCTACACCTCCGAGTGAGACCCCACACAGGGGATGCCGTTCCACAGGCTCTTAGTTTTCTACTTGGGTTGCTAGGCTTAACTACTTCCACTTCCACAATACAAAAAGAGTTCAAGGGAGGATATGGAACCTGGAGACAGATGTGGTACAGTTTCTAGTTCCTTTACTTGCCTGCTACCCAGCCACAGACAAATTAGTTACCCTCCCTGAGCTTCAGTTTCCTAATCTGTAAAAATAAGGGTAATAGACACTTCATTAAGATGCGGGGGAAGAGATAACGGGAGCATCAAGTTGCCTGTGGAGCACTCAGCACAGGTAGGGGCTTGAGAGTATTCCTTGTACACCCTCCTATCATTTTGATATGTGTTGGGTCTGTAATGATATTTCCACTTTCATTCCTCTTATTGGTCATGTATGTTTTCTCTCTCATTGATCAGTCTTGCTGGTGGGTTATCCATTCATTTTTCCTAAGAACTAATGTTTTCAGTTTTGTCAAGTTCTCTATAGTCTATTTTCTTTTTTATGGTTTCTGTTATTATCTTTATTATTCCTTTCTTCTACTCACTGTAGCGATATTTTGCTTTTCTTTCCCTATCGTAAGGTAGAAGCTTTAAATCTTGCTTTAAGTTTTTTTTTTCCTTTCAAAGAGGAGAATTTATAGTTTGCCTATTCCTCTAAGTATTGTTTTAGCTTCTCTACACATATTTTATTTTGCATGGTCATTATTATTCATCAGATTTTAAAATTCCTTTGTTATTTCCTCTCTGACCTACTATTATTAGAATTTAATTTTTAATTTCCAAACATTTGAGTATTTTCTAGGTATCTTATTAATATCTCATTTAATTCCATTGTGGTTAGATAACACACTATGGAAGATTTCAAATGTTTGAATCTTATTAAAACCTGTTTATGGTATAATAACATATGGTCTATTTTGGCCCACATTCTCTGAGCACTTGAAAAGCATGCATGTTCTGCAGTTTTTAGTTATAGATCTGAGTTACCATCTGGTGTTGTTTCCTCTCAGCATGAAGAATGTCCTTTAGTATTTCCTGTAGCACAGGTCTAATGGCAGTGAATTGTCTCATTTCTGCTCATCTGAAAAATTATTTATTTTTCCCTCCATTTTTGAAAGCTAGTCTGCCTGAATGTAGATTTCTGGTTTGTTTTTTTTTTTAACTTCCATAAAGATGTCACTATTTTCTTCTGACTTCTATTGTTCCTAATGAGAAGTAAGACGACTTTGGAGTGCTATTCCCTATACGAAATGTTTCATTCCCCCCCAACCCCCCCTGCAAAGACCTTTGTCTATAGATTCTATGTCTTTGAATTTCCTCTTTTTCCTCCCCTTCTGAGACTTTGATTATAACATTACCTTTGCAACAATATTAAGAGTGCAACTGAGAACCATTCTCATCATTATTTAGTTAAATTAGAAAGAGATAAATAAAAGCCAATGTGGATCAATTTTTTTAAAAAGCTTAAACTGAATTTTTGTTAAATAAATACTGAGTTAGTGATTAAAATTACAGGAAAACTTGAAATCCATGCTACCAAATATAACATTTATCTATGAAACTAAAAGAATTTTTCACAGTTACTTTCATAATTACTTAAATTGGCATTAACTATATAAGTTGTATTATTCAAATTATGGCATTATGAAAATGATGAAAAATAAGACCACACCCTAAGAAACTTTAAGTTACTTGTCCAGGGCATTTTGCACTATCTGGATCAAATTTTCTATTTTTATCTGATCTGTAAGATATTCTGAAGCTATCAGCAGAAATATGTGTCTCCAGCCTTATGTTTAATTTTTTTTTAACCACAATTGTATTCATTCAAGAAGCAAGATGATCCCTGAGGCTACACAAAAGTAAAGAGAGCAGAAAGAATTAGAAAATAAAAGTAAGCATTAGAGCTGCTCAGGGTATAGTAGTAAGGAGTCAGGATTTCATGGTGAGGAGGGGTGGGGCGGTAAAGGGAACTCTACAGGGACAAGGAAATCCAGGATCAAATTTGTACTTTCAAAAGTCTATTCCAGCTACTCTGAAGGAAAAACTTAAGAGAAACCGATAGTTCAGGGAAGAAAGATGCTGGCTTTGATTTAGATAGTAGAGGTGCTAAGTGGTCAGATTAGAGATGTATTTCTAGACCAGTGCACCTCCTGGTGGACTGAACACAGGGTGTAGGGAAAACAGGCATTCATGAGGCTCCCCAGACTTATGTCCTGAGGTAGGGAAAAAAGAAATTAACAGTGGGTTTGGACATTTTTTTTTAAAAGATCTTTCAGACATCCAAATGGAGACGCGAAACAAGCATTGGAAATTTTGGGATAAATAATGTCTTCGATAAAGAAGAGAGTTAAAAATCACTCATACATGCAATTCCTCTATGTAGAAATAACAAGTATCTACTAATATTTTAGAATAATTCTCTTGAATCTAACTAAATGCACTTGAAAAATAACCTTCTCTAAATGCTTTAACCCAAGAGCGACTATATATAAATGTCTCAAAAAGGAAATATAACTATAATTTAAAGCAGAAGTCCCCTTTGATCATACTTTTTTAGCATCCTAAGATTTTCTCTGAAAAATCTGAAAAGAACTATTCATCAAATAAAAGCGCTATCATGTGGAATAGTATCTGTCATACTATGACAGATACTATGACTAAATATATTTAAGTCAATTTTCTACTATAGCAAACCGAGATACTATGTGAACCGACCAACTATACCAAGTGAGAAATGATTTGTTAGCTCCTTACCACCTGAGATTACAAATGATCACTATTTTATAACATTAACTATTAACACTGCATTTGGTTCATTCCTTGATCCTTTTACGGTTAACCGGTGTAATCTGATAATTATTTCACTGTCCGATACAACTGACAGTCCTACTTTTTCAAAGGGAGACATTGAACTTTGTACTGTGAATACCCTTACAGGGCTATGGAATCAATGAAAAGGTGACTATTTTTAGCTTAAATTTTGGACTACGCAGTAAAATTTTAAATGCAACCATACTATCTAAAATGCTTTACCAGAATCATTAAAAAAAAGAAGAAGAATCAAAGAAGCTTCCCCCCCCCGAAAAAAAAAAAAATTTAGAAGTTCTATAAATATACATATTGGCCATTCAGTAATCCCTCAGCAATGAGTGTTTTCAAATCTCTGTTTGCTGGAAACAGCTTCATATTTGTTCCCCAGAGTTTTAAAATGTGAGAGCTATTTATGTATGTGCAGTTACATTCTGTCTCCTTAAACAAAAGGACGCTTAGCCTGCTCCTGCTTTCTAAATTTCTGGGCTACTCAACACTGAGTGTTACTTTAGCCACTGCATACTGGAACAAAGGCCAGGCAATGAAATCCACAGCCATAAGCCCCAGACAATTTGTGTGTATACACACACACACACACACACACACACACATCGAAACATAACTGGTCATGCAAAAAAGGTCTTAAAATCTTAAAAAAATAGATGAGGTTTAAAAGTGTAAAACCTTTTTGAAAAGAGGAAGTACAGCCTATGTAACATGAAACTTTGGGAGAATATATTTGACGGTGCCGCAGTTCTACACCACTATATGAAATGAAGATCACTCAGGAGAAGGGGTGCCTCAGCAGGGGGCAAACAGCCACCATTCCACTTTCTTTTGGAAGTAGTGTCCTTGTTTACCTTTTATTTATTTATGATTAGTTAAAGATTTTATTTACTTATTTGACAGAGGGAGTGCATACAAGCCGGGAGAGTGGCAGGCAGAGGGAGAGGGAGAAGGAGGGAGCCCGATGCGAGGTTCAACCCTGGACCCTGGGATCATGATCTGAGCCGAAGGCAGATGCTTAGCCAACTGAGGCACCCAGGTGTCCCAATTTACCTTATTTAAAATGCATATTTAAAGCATTTTGCGGGGCACCTGGCTCAGGTCATGATCCCAGGGTCCTGGGATTGAACCCCGCATCGGGCTCTCTGCTTGGTGGAGAGTCTGCTTCTCCCTCTGTTCTCTCTCTCTCTCTCAAATAAATAAATCAAATATCTTTAAAGCATTTTTAATGTCATATTTGCTCCTAAATCCCTATTATCTGTGAGATCTTGATCTTGCCAAGTGGTCTTTCTCATCAAGGAATTTTTTCAAAAATATACACTCCAAAGTCAGCATGTAATTAAATCGATTTTTATAAAATCATTTCAGGCCTTTAATAATTTAATTCAATATAATGAAAACAAAGTTTACTGAAAGACTAGTCACTGAAATGGTTAATGAATCTCTCCAGATTCTTAATTTACGATTTGGGGAACAGTAAAATTTCCCCCTTTCAGCAGTTATTTCAGAAAGTCAAACTTATAAAAATTAAAAGCTGTCATTAATAGAAAGGGTTATTTTATCATTCCCTGATTGGTAAAAAGAGCTAAAAAGTAAAAGACGTAGTAAGTCACATAATTATATTTTCATCTTCATTTTGTACACAATACAAACAACTAAAAATTCACTTTAAGGAAAATTTTAAAGTTATTTTAAATACATTTGGAACTTGTTGACATTTTTAAACTATTAAGGATTAATGTCCAACACAACAAATAAGTCATTGAATGATTCCCAGTTGGTTTGCCAATAACTAAACATAAATTACACATGAGAACAAGCAGCGGTAGCCACTAGCAAAAAAACCCATTTTAAATTCTTCTTTTACCTTAAGAAGATATAATGACTGAACAAAGAGATGGTACTTGTGTTCTTGAGTTTTTTCTTCTTTTTCTTTTCTTTTTTTTAGTTCTTGGACATTTAAGAACTCTAAATTTGATTTACCAAGAATCCTGCATATCTAGGCCACTGTTACCTATCCTTAAGATTTAATTGCATAACATGGTAATTGACATATTCCCATAAAGTAGCCTAAGTCAGTAATTATACATCCCAGTTTTCATGGAATGACCCCAATTCATGCCCACTGTCCAAACTTGGAAGATAAATTATATGATCACCTTTAGTCCACTACGAGCACCAAGTCTCACTATCCCTAGGAAAGGCTTCCTATTCAGGCAACAGAACATGAGAATTGGTGGAAATGGGAATAACTTTTTAAATTGCTAGACCAAGAAAGGTGGGTCTAATTTCTCTACTTTCTACCAGTTCACCTCTCTTTAGCCTGACATGGAAGCTGAAACATTTGTGACCATTTCTTCTTTAGATCAATGTTTCCTAATGAAGATGTCAACTCTATTTGACAGATGACCAAAGTCTTCATGAAAACCAATGCAAAGATGAAATCATGTTTAAAATGCCTGACTTGCAGAGAGCATGACAAGAGAAATATTACAGGTGATCATACTCTACGACACTAAAAAATAAAATAAACTTCACTAATAAAAACCTTCACTACAGGGGCGCCCGGGTGGCTCAGCTGGTTTAGCCTTTGCCTTCAGCTCAGGTCATGACCCCAAGGTCCTGGGATCCAGCCCAGGTCAGGCTCCCAGTTCAGCAGGCAGTCTGCTTGTCCTTCTCCCTCTGCCCCTTCCCTCCGCTCGTGCTCTCTCTCAAATAAATAAAACCTCCCCCAAAAAAACAAAAACAAAAACACGTCACTAAAAACAAAAGACTTCAGATTTTATCTATGAAATAGCTATCATTTTTTAAATGTTCTAGACAGTAGAGAGCCTGCTGGTCTCACAGTTGTAAGGCAGAAGACTTTCAACAGACAAATTAGTATCCACCTGATAAGCCCGGCTATCCTTCCCCGTAACTTGGGGGAAGCATCTCTATTTGTATAACATGAAATTCTATCCTCTCCTAAAACATTATTTTAAGGCTATTTGTCCCCAAAACAAATTCATTAGCTGGAAGCAAGTGTACTAAGCCTCTGTTCTAAAGGAATCGCTTTAATAGAGATAACACATAAATGATGTTAGCAAGAACTCTGCTTCAGATTATTAACTAAATGCTTCTTCATGAATGAAAAAATAATAGTCTGTCCCAATTATGAGTAACAAGGCAAGTAGTAAGAAAGGTCATTCAAAATGAAATTCGCTTAGCAAATTTCTTCAAATAGGATAACCACTATTTCAAGATGGGATTTTTTTTTTTTTTTTTTGAGGATGTTGGTTGTGAAGGTAAGATGAAAACTGGCCGACTCTTTGGGGAAATAAAAAATGTTTTAATGGACTTCCGCTTGTTCTATTATTCATTTCAGGTTTGGAAAAGAATGTCTTTCTTAATTATGTGTCCGAGTAAGCCCCCTAGTTTCAATTTTAGCAAATTATCCTTAACAACATCATTGAAACTACTGATAGCTATGATATTCTTGGAGGAAATTACAACATAGGTAGAAGTCTCATCTGTAACACCCCACTCTATTACACCATTAAGAAAAAAAAAAAAACAGAAAAAAATATACACTCACAGACTTCATACTGATAGGTAATTCCCTTTAAAAATGTGTCACAGATGGTATTAACTCCGTAAGTTTTTTAAATACCATCTTTGATCAACCATGTGAAAAAGAAAATATCTGCCTCCATCTAACCTCACTCCCCTACCTTCATCCAATATTACAGGGCACTTCTACTTTTTGTCTACTAGGATGGAGAAGGCTTTCAGAGGCACAAACCTCCCCGAATAATGCTACCATGTCCATGATGAGAGAAGAATTATAGTTTTGCCGCAGAGATCCGTATGTTTGCTGAAGCTAGCAGGAAAGGCAAAGAGAAAAGATAGGGAGGGAGGTGAGATAGCAAAAGAGGAAGAAAAAAAAAAAGATCTCTGGCGGGCTAACAAAAGGAATCCCAGTGGCATGCTCTCTAAAAGAACATTTCACTTCACCTACACCACTGTGGCTCCCTAATTCTAAATATAGGTTAGGCAAGGTCCAAGTTTTATAAAATACATGGGTTTTATTAAAATGGATACTGTATTCATTAGGTAAAGTGATAGCTGCATACATAATAAAACATTCCATCAAATGAAAAGGGTATTTTATCAATATTTGTATAATACTTCATTATTTTAATGTACCTGAACTATGTTTTTGGAACTGCCATAGGAAAGCTGGTTTTAATAAAATACAGGATTGTGTGATGTTGGAATATTATTCACAAAATACATTCAATGTGGTCTGCTATGCACTCTTAGGTAGAAACTGATGCCCAGAAAAGCCCATGGTTAGGAAAATAGGGCATAACTTTATTTTGTGATGCAGGGGCCCAGGATTCTTCAGTAATGAGTGGAAAAGGTTAAGATTAAGTTTCAATTTCTTTAACTGCACGTATAGAGTTAACCATTGGTGTTTTAAAAGGAATAGATTAAAGAAGAAAAATGGTGACAGAAAATTTGAAAATACAAGCCATCTCAGGAAAAACCAAGAGTCTAACTGGTGCAGAAAGCACTCAAAATACAGGCATGTGGTGGGGGTGGGGGGGTACCTGGCTGGCTAAGTCAGTAGAACGTGTTGACTGTTAACCTGAGGGTCATGAGTTTGAGTCTCATGTTGGGTATAAACATTACTTAAAAATAAAGTCTTAAAAAAAATACACACATGGGGAATATATTATACCCTCTTTATAGTCTAAGTTAGGAATATAAAATTGATGCAGGGAAAAAATGCAGAAATGTACTTATTAAAAGGATAAATCCTGCCAAAAGAAAGGAAATAATCAGTACTTGTTTTAAACAATTATACAATTATAATTGTAGATGATATAAATAATGGATTTTGAAATACTAGTCATCTCAAGGCACTTTTTAAAGCATAAATATTTAGACCCTCTTAAGAGAATAGCCATGAATTATACCTCTCCCCTAATAATATTGAGAAAGACAAATTCTTGGCGCCATCTACAATATAAAACTACCCTACATAGCAAATATCACTATATGGTCCTTTAAAGGATTAAAACAGAAAAATATGTTTCTTCAAGTGGATCAAGAAATAAAGTACCTTCTTTGACATAACTTGAAAGAAAATAATCCAACATTCAACATTTTCCCAATCAAATGCAAATTTTCAGACCTGCAAATTAAAACATCTTTAACACTATTATTAATATTGATAGATTTAAAAAATCAGAACAGTTATAAACTAGATGATTTATCACTTTCATTTTCAACTGTTTGTTTTTGAGTAAGTGCTGATTTTAACTTGTCTTAATTTTCACAAGTGCTTGGATTCAAACTGAGCAGAAAATTCATTAGCAGTAGTTCATCTCTATTTTAACATCTATTCTAAACACAAGCATGTTTTGGTGAGCTGTGAACTCATTCATGAAAAGAGGTGATGGCCCTTGTAACAAAGCATAAACTAATTTGAGCTCTAAATTTAATTACATTAAATTACCAAAATAAAATGAGCTTGCAACAACAGCAACTTGACTGCCCACCCAACAGCATGACAAACTAGCAGAGAATTTCAGTTCTGTCTCCTGGAGGCCAACTCATCCCCTTACTGATGGGAATACAATGCTGACAAAATACACCTAAAATTTCTTAACAAATTGTACACGCTTCTCCGTATTTGCCTATGAAGTTACTAGGGAGCCTAGAGGGTCGGCCAGGTCATGGATAGACATTCTCTCACTAAGAAAATTTTAAATAATTTTATTGTAGTTTGAAAAATCTTAAGATTATACATTAAAAATATACATATTTTAAAAGAAGGGAAACTATTTCATGCCAAATAAGGAAATGAAATATTTTCAATGAATTATAATTTGGAGGCTACAACCAGACCTTCAAAAATCACTCTGAAAGTAAACTATAACTCATTAGGCGCTAAAGATAAAGGTACCAAATCACAGAAATCACTGTCATTTTTAAAAGAAAGTAATGGTTTTCTTTAGAGAATCTATTTTACTCATTAAATAGTCTACTCATTCGTGGAAACTTCACTGGTAACTATGTAAAAGTAAGTATCTGGGTGATGCAGTTTGTTAAGTGTCCGACTCTTGGTTCCATCTCAAGGTCCTGGGATCGAGTCCCGCATCGGAGTCCCCTTAGACCCTCTTCCTCTCCTTCTTCCCCTTTTCCCCATCTTGCTCTCTCTCGCTCTTACTCAAATAAATAAATAAACCTTTAGAAAAAAAAATAAATGTTTTATTTAGCCTCACTAGAGAATTAAGAGGAGAAAAAAAAAGCATCACCAGGTTAGTCACAAGAACCTTGTCAAAACGACACCAAGTAGCAATGTGAAGGACAACAGCACAGGATATCAGTACTCATTTTGGAAGTTAACTCATAACACAAAACAAAACTTTTGAGTGGGGGGGGGGCAGTCAACAAATTGGCGTGTTGTATACAAAGGGCCATAGTCCAATCCAGCAGTTTTTGTGACTAGCAGTTTCTGTATACAACACAAACCAGCAAGATACCATTCATCTTCAAAGAATTACTAACAGCAGTGATGCTTAGGGGCAAACAATTCATTTCATTATTTGAGTTCCTACCTAATAGTGCCAGCCAGGGTTCTAGCCACCCGGCTAATAGACATGAACAAGCCATATATGGTCCTTAAGCTCACAAAGCTTGTCTTTTACTAGGGCAAGAAGGACATAGAACAAATAAAAAAGACACCTACAGACAGTTCAGAGGCTATGAGGACAGTAGGATGGAGTATTGCAATGGGGGAAAACTCTGGTGGACAGCTACTGTAGATGGGACATCTGGGAGAGACTTTCTGAGGAGATGCTAGTTCAAAACTGAGGTTATTGGGGAATTCACATACTCCTTAGTTAACAACTAATGACTAAAGACTACATGTTTATAACATAACCTTTCACTTGAGTACACATCCTTTCAAACATTACAGCAGTGAATTTTTCCCATCCAATTGGCAGATCAGTCAGTCTTAAGTGGGATAGACAGGAGTGGTTTTGGGACATCACCAAAAAGGACACAACAAAATACTGACCAGAGGTTACAAAGAAAGGGAGAGAGGAGCGAGGTTCATAATGAATGTGCCTTTGAATTCAAAGGGGACCACTTCTGACAAGGAAAATATTAATAATTGTGCGAGAGAAACTGGAGCACTTTATCATTACCCAGAAAAATGGAATGTGGATGATCTTTCTTCTGACTGGCTTACATCCAAAAGGATTTCAAAGAGAATGACAGCAATCTTTCGAAAAGCCAATACCAAAAGGAGGGAGAGAAAACAAGCAGGGGATTCAATGTGAATCTCAGTATCACCGACCAATTAACATGGGAAGACTAAATAATCTGAGTAACCCAATATAATGCTGCTTTCACTTTTATAATGAGAGCAACAAGTCAAAAAGACCATGCATGCAAGGAATGGAACGAATCCGCAGAATAACGGAATCTGTGTAGTAGGGTTTACTGGTTTTAAATCCATCTCATATCACAAAACTGAGTAGGTAGCCACTACCACTAAGAACAGCAATTCCCCAAACTCAAATGTACTTGATTAAAGAACCCTGTCAAAGTAAAGTACTATGATATTTTAAAAATCCAATTCATGAGCAAAATGGGTTTTCTTATTTAAAACATTTTAGCCAGAACTGGAAGACTTACCAAGACATGTATGAGACACAAACTACAAAAAAGGTTTAATTATTATAAATGCTTCTGTACATAAAAAAATGAAGAAATTATTAGGAGGAAAATATAGATCCAAAAAATCATATCTTATAAGTTTTTTCCTCTATATCTAGATATACATATGTGTCTTTTTTTTTCCTTCCACAAAATTAGGCAAGTAAAACACCCGTGGGCTTGCATTGTGAGTGTTTCATATAATATCATATCTGTACAAATATTACCACGCTGTCAACTATTCTTTCAATAATTTTCATAAATCTGTAACAGTCATCATATGGATAAACCATAACTTATTCAACTATATTCCTGTTGTCATTAATGGTATTTCCAATATTTTCCTATGAAATGACTGGCTCTGAGAAAAATGACCTTTCATATTTTTGTGTGGAACTCCAAAGTGAAGGTTTCTAGAATTTCTGAGTCAGAGGAAATGCACACTTTGATGAGTCTCAATCATCCCCAAACTGATTTCCTAGAAAGATTGATTACCCTGCACCATTTCAACACTAAATATGATTTATTTTTAAGCACTACCACTCCTATGAGTAACAAATGATAGGGATCTCATTTTTGAAATTCACATTTTTAGCCATAAGTATCATATTATTTTCATGTTTACTAGCCACTAATAGTTCTGAAAAAATAATCTGTCTCTGACCTTTTAAATAAAGGTACTATAATTTCCTTATTAATATTTAAGAATGTTTAATACAATATTATCTTTTGTCATGTGCCTCAACACTGACCGAGTTGTCACTCTCTTTTTAATTGTGCTTGTTTTTGTCACACAAGTTATTTTTTACGTTATGCAAATATATTAATCTACGACAATAGGGATCCTGTTGCTTTTTACATTTCTGCTCAAAAATTTCTTACCCTTCTTGGAGCACCTGCATAGCGCAGAAGGTTAAGCAACCAACTCGTGATTTTGGGTCAGGTCATGATCCCAGGGTTGTGAGATCAAGCCCCCACTCAGGCTCCACACTCAGTGCAGTGTCTGCTTGAGATTCCTCCCTCTCTCTCTGTCCCTCACCCCTTTAAATAAATAAATCTTTTTAAAAAATTTCTTACCTATCTTAGATCAGTTATTTTTTACATTTTTCTTTTAGATTGTGTGGTTTTCTTTCTTGTAAAGTCCATTTGAGTTTATTTGAAAAATGGAAATCGAAGGGCACGTTTGAGAGATTTTTAAACCTCAACACTAGGTGGGTTGGAGGGGTAAGCGAGAGGACAAGGATGAAGAGGCAGTGAGGGAAAGAGATTTGAAAGGAGAAAACGGCGTTCCATGTTGAGTGAACAGCATTTAGAGACCGATTTCTACTTTATGCTTCTCCCTTTCTTAAAAGTTATGTTTCTTGAAGTCATGTTTTCTTGTTTTAAATCTTCACACATTCACTCACCACCCCAAATATAATATGGTCTCCATCCTGGGTATAACCCTACATTCATCGAAGTTACCAATGTCTTCCAGTTAAAACCATCAGTATCTAGCTGACTTAAACTCTGTAAGACTTTAATCTTCGGTAATGGCTTTCTCCTACTCACTTCTTTTTCTCTGGTCACTCCAACTCACACTCCTTACAGCTCTTCTTCCTCTTTCTCTTAAGTGTTGATGTCCCTGGAGGATTCTTCTTTAGAAACTTTCCTCTTAAGACTAGCCTTTTCTTATGTGATATTACCCATAACCTTGACCTCAGCCATCCCCATAAGATGATGAATCCTTAACCTTTTCCTAGACCTTACGTACTCTTCTGAGCTGCAGACACACATTTTCCTCTTCATCTCAAATGCTACAAGCCCAAAATGAATTCATCATCTTCCATAAACGATGTTCTTAAACCTGTTTTCCAATAATATTCCCCAGCACCTCCATTCTAAAATCACCCAACCCAGAAACTAAGCTAAGCCTTATTCTTAACTCCAGCCTGCCTCTCTGTCATCCACCCCAGTTCCTGCACAACTCCTGCCTCATCAGTCAGCAAGCCCGTCTTTCAAATTTTCCCTCCTTTAAAATTCACTTTTCTCTACACCACCATTCTCACGCCCTTGACTTAGAAGACCCCCAAATCTCTCATTTAAATTACTCAGATAGCTTCTTTGTTAATTTCTGTAACTTCCTGCCTCACCCGTCATGGTTCATCCTCAACACAAGTGCCAAAGAGTTTTTTCCTAAACTGCAAATACTTCTAAGTTAATTTCCTGCTTAAAGTCCTTTTAATTATACCCTTTTGCTTTAAATAATGAAAATAATTGTGACTACTGTATTCCTACTACAGATGGTCCTTGATTTACTAAGGTTCAATTTGAAATTTTTTTACTTTATCCATGGTGTGAAAGCAATATGTATTCAATGGAAATTTAACTTCAAATTCTGAATTACGATATTTCTTAGGCTAGAGGTACAATATTCTCTCTCAAGATGCTGGGCAGGGCTGCGAGCCACAGCTCACAGTCAGCCAGAGATCACGAGGGTGAACAACCCTTACAGGCACGACCATTCTGTTTTGTGCTTTCAGCCCAGTATTCAATAAATTACATGAGATATTCAGCACCTTATTACAAAATAGACTTCGTGTTAGATTATTTTGCCCAACTGCAGGCTAATATAAGTGTTTTGAGCATTTTTAAGGTAGCTGAGGCTATGCTATGATGTTTGCTAGGTTAGGTGTATTAAATACATTTTGAGTTACAATATTTTCACCTTATGATGGTTTTATTGCGACCAAATACCGATAGTTGAGGAAGAGCTGTACTTCCGATTTCTTGGGAAATTTATGAGAGGTATTTTAAATACATTATATGAGAGAACTGAAGTTTATTATCCATGTGAGATGGCTCTGCTCTGTCACAGCTTCTTCCTTACCCAAAACAAATTCCTTAGTATTATATAGAAGATTCTTTATGGTCTAAACCTTACCAGCTTATTGATCTTTACCTGGTGCTACAGTCTTACCTACTACTCTTCAACCATAACCAAACCCCTAAAGCCACTAGAAAATCAATTCTTTTTCCTGCCTCCTTATTCCTTCTGCCTAGAGTCACAACCCCCCTTCACCTCAAGGTCATACACATCCTCCAAGAGTTAACTCAGCTGACCCATGGGTTAGGTGATCAAGTTGTTTTTATAATCCCACAGTCGTCAGATTATTTCCCTATCCACGCATGTACCATTGTATAACTATTGTTTAGCATCTATTTTTGCTACTAAACTTGTGTCACCAAAATAAGAGCTCTATTTAGCGAATGAAATGCCAAAACTGATGTTGTGCCCAGAGCACCCAGCAAAGTTTTATTACAGGAATTAATTATCATTCAAGAAATGGCCAGTAGGACAGCACAATGGATTTATAAAAAGATGTGAGAAATAATACTGAAAACACCAGTTTACTATCAACATAAATATCTTACTTCTATTGCCCAAGACCTATTGGATGTATTTAAACAGAGAATGGGCAAAATCTGATGTGTTTTAAGGAAACAGTGAATAGTAATTTGATAAGATGTGAGAGGCTGAGGGGCAGAGATAAGCAAGGAGACAATTTAAAAGGTCCAGAAAGGGATGCCTGGGTGGTTCAGTGGGTTAAGCATCTGCCTCTGGCTCAAGTCATGACCCTGGCATCCTGGAACGAGCCCTGTATAAGGCTCCCTGCTCAGTGGGAAGTCTGCTTCTCCTCTGCCTGCCTCTCCCCTGTCCTCTCCCTTTCTGACAAATAAAGTCTTGAAAAATATTTTTTAAATTAAAAAAAAAAGAAGAAAAAGAAAAGGTCAGAAAGAGTTGAGGAAAAATAGAGTTCATTTTGAGACAAGCTAATTTCCGGAAGCTGGTGAATATCCATGTCCTAATGTCCACCTTTTCTCAGTCTCATGTGAAAAATCCTTTCAAATTAACCATTTTCTCATACAAATTTCTTATTACTACCAAAACTAGCAGGAAGTTGAAATTTTTAGTCTAATGCTCCATAGGTAGAGTAAGTCCTGAAGGTTTTGAATTTCAAAGTTGTAAGACCAGCCATTGGTCTCAGGTTGGGACCACCTGAGGAAGAATAGGGGAGACAAGGGCTGAAGGGGGCTCCTTGGATCCATTTATACGACAGAGCAAAGAAGGAAGGGCCACTGGCATGATCCGGGCAAAGGGAAGGACCAGCAGAGTATAACCTGGATGTAAGTACAAATTCAAACAGTGGCATAACCACCCCAGCCTTGATGCATCCCTAGAAGGACCCAGTCTTTGTTTCCTATCTATGGCCATAGAAACCGCTGGATGAACACTAAACAGGCTTCCAGGCAAAATTCCACTTTAAAAAGAGTCCATCTTCTATTTGATCACTCTGTGTTAACCTGTTTTTTAAAGTTCTGGCTCCATGTAAATAGATTTTGGTATAGAAGTACACTTCCCTGCTTGTTACATCTGTTGTTGTTGGCAAATGCCTTGCATTGTTGGTTAAAAAAAAAAAAAATTTTTTTTAAATAAGACTCTAAAATTGCAGTAAACTACTCATTAAATTACTACTCTGATAGCTTTCTCTGATGATTCTTACTTTACAACATCATAATTTTAATTAAACATTTTCCACAATGATAAAAACTCAAGACATGTAGGAGTTCTCCCACTCCTTCAGATTGATATTTTCAAGCAGTGTTAGTAAATTTGGTAGGAATAAGAAGCTTATTTTTTAAAAAATCCTCCCGTAGAATCCTTTCTAAATGAAATGGTAAGAAAAGCAAAATTCCTTTACTTGAAAATTATGAAAGTTTCCGTTTACACAATGATTTGTGTAAACCCTATAAAAATCCTCTCAAAGTATTAGAATATGATTACCTTAAAAATATATGTCAGTACACACAATTTCGGAGTTCTTTTTCTAGGAAAAGAGACCGCACAGAAAGGATGGAACAATGGTATGGAAACTTACCATCCTCTCCAATTGGACTCTTTATTGCAGACTTATTGCTTCCATGTGTTAAAAAAATAAATAAATAAAACCTTTAAGCCAACCCCAATCCCTAAAATTTCTGGCGTTCTTATTAAGCATTGACTCCAGAAGGAAAAAAAAAAAAAAAACCAACTCAGAAATTTTTTTTTTATCACAAGCCTATCAGAGTCAAAATTTATTTCATCATTATGGGAATGTGTTCGAAATTAATAATAAAGGTTGGTTTCTCCAAGGCTTAAAGAAATTATACTATTTAAAGCTGCTAAATACCATACATTATTTGGCCTTAATATTCAAATAAATAATGCCTATTTTGAACATTGCATTCTAGCGCATATAATATAAATTAATGAGAGGACTATTAAAATGGATGAGGTTCACACATTTCTTTTTGCACAGTAATGATTGTTTTTAACCTGGGTTGCATAAAGCTGAGGAATATAAACATCTATAAGTAAATCATAAAATTTTCTGAAGCAATGAAATATTTGCTCAAACTACACAATGAATTACCCAAGCTTTGTGTCTTTGCACTTTTCTACAAATCAGGGTGCACAGTGGAATGCACAACTCCCTAAAAGCAACATATCTCCAACTTTCAGTGTGTGTCAAATGAAAGAAGGAGAAAGTTCCCTCACCCCCAAAGTGAGAACAGATGGGAATGTAAAATTAGATGAGAAGAGACAGTGAAGCTTTGGATGACCGATCAAGAAATCTTCCCCAGGGGTGGGGGGCCAAATATACTAGACCTCGGTTTGTTCTGCCTCTCAGTTAACTTCCAAATTCAGTACAATAGGAATGCAAAGCAGTTCTTAGATTCGATGCATTGGTTTTGGATTCTATAAGCATTCATATAAATTTCATGAAGAAGTTATTGACAATCCATTTTTTAAAATGTTATGTTTAATCATTCCTGTGAGTTTAACATGACTTTAAACTAAGACTGTTAACCGTATTTTTTTAATAAAATAAATGGTTTTAGGAAAAGAGATAATGGGCATGAACAAACAAGATGTGGACAATAAATTCCCTGTATGATGGAAGAGCCATCTGACATAAATTGAGAAGTTATGTAAATAAAGTATGAATACATTTCATATTCATTCTTTTCATATTTTATCTGTACAACTAAAAAAAAAAAAACAACTTAATAGTAATGCCAGCAATACTTCCTACACCTAGGAGAAAAATGTTTTGCTGATATTCAATCATTTTTAGCATGATATCACTTTTCTATCTAAAAATATTAACTATAAACTTAAAAGAATACTCTGTATAGTGCTTTATTATCTTCAAAATTTTGTTTAATATGGGTAATAATTTAAAATTTCGGGGACACTGAAAATAGTGCTCTCAGATTCTAATGTATTTAAAAACAGTAGTTTTATTGTGAATCACCATTCTCTTAAAATACTGTGATATTAAGAGCTATTTTTTGTAAGATTAAATATGATCCCCTGAAGAACTACCAGAGATCTTCCACAAAATAGTGCTTCTGGATTAGATTTCTGGGTATGTGTTGATTTTTACATAAAATTTACATTCACTGATACAACAGTGAGAATAATTCAGTATTTTAATCAATTTATAGACCACTCTCATCCATAATTTCAAACTTGTTTTCCAAACAATGGTAAGTTCTCTGTGTACCTTTTCCCTGGTGTCCCAGAAAACTGGCTTTCAATATCTTAATCCTGTTTTATCTTTTTTTCAGACTTTACACCATAGTTTATACAACAAGAAGAAATATAGGAATATGAATCATTCCAAGTGGTGAAAGCAACTGCACCTCACACTTAAGTAATTTCAGTTTAAACAATCCAAGGTGCTGGTAATGCAACAGAGGTTGCACTAACAGGGAATGAGGCCTTCCATAAAAAAGATGCTCAATATAGGACACTGCATTTAGTTGAACATGTGCATGAATTAATTAATGAAAGGCAGGATTTATTCTTCAGATCACTCTGAGTATGTGCAAATATTATTACTGAAAAAGGGAAAAAAAAGTCTCTTAAGGTATCTCCCCCCGCCCCTTATCAATACATGAAAGCCACAAGTATCAAACATCTGGGGATACTGTGTTGATTTTACTAAAATCCATTTTCTCTTCTTGACTTAAGCAGAAACACCTGTGAGTATTTTCAAATTCATCCTCATACTAATAAATCCAAATACTAATCCCCCAAAACATCAAACGCAGATCCCTCTACATTATTGCCTTAATTCATTTTATAGTTAGCTGGTTAAATGATTTTTAACATGGAACACAGAACATTTTATAATAAATTTAAAACTTCTATCTTCCTCTTGGGGCTCAGGGGAACTTTGAATAAAGAATGCATATGCACAAACTTAACATTACCTCAAGACTCCTGTCCTAGTTCCAGATCTTCCACTGTCCTCTTAAACTGGGTGAGTCAAAAACACACCCTGGACAACCACCACTAATGTGTCAAAGGAATCAGGTCAGATTAGGTCACGATTTCCCAGGCTGACGTCTGCAGACACCTATGGGCAGATTCTTGGGAGTCAGAGAGGGTTACAAGGTGTCTTCATGTTATGCTATAAATATAATTATATTTCGGATAATCTCGTTCACAACTTTTACCCCCGATCATTATCACATAATTTCAGGATCTGATTTTAACACAGTGATTTTGATCTTGTTCGTGTAAGTCTTTTGTAATGACTGTGTTTAACTCTAATAGGTTGTTCCTCAAACTGAAATTCACAAATGTATTCTTGAAGCCTGATATTTTTCTGTTAACCCATGTCCAAGTACTATTCAAGACCAACAGACACTAAATTAGATGATCTTTCTAATTCTTTTCCAGTCTGAAAAATATGTTACACTCTATCGCAGCTTACTAATAATTTATGGAGATCCAGCATAAGCACACTTAGAGAAAGAATACTTCATAAGAGGAGTTATTTCTAATTCTCTGTTTACTTCTTTTCTTTTTACATTTAAATGCAAATGAAATTTTTGAGATAACAAAACAGCATTCAGTGAGCAGAATGAATAAGGGTATCAGATCAAAGTTCTCTTACCAAGTCACTATCATTTTAAATGATTTAGTGCATTATATACTAACTAGGAGTCAGACAATTCCAGTTTCTTTTTCCAGTTTTGCCTCTGACTTGAAATAGCATCTCGGTGTTAGAGTGATTTGTTTGTGACGCTCCCCCCTTTTTTTAAACAAAGTTAATCCATTATGCTACTCAATGAATAAAATGCACAATAAATACCAGACACTCATATTACATGATAAGTAGTATGATCCAGAATTTAATTTATATAATAAATTTTTTAAAAATCTGTAAAACTCAAATATTTGCTTTTCTTAATTTTGTTAGTGACAATATAAATAATGTATAAAATAACAGTATAATTTTTGGATTATATCGATCTAGTTTTATGTTTAAATCTGCTTCATCTAATTTTAAAATATTTACAGTGTTGTCAATCTGCACTTAAGAGATAATTTATTGGTAGAAATCATTGTTTAATGGTTAAAAAGTTTAACTTATAAAAACTTATCATTATTCATATATCACAATCTTATATCAAATTTTTAAACTATTCACTCTTGAAGGAGTTCTCGACTTAACATGTTTCTTAACAAAAGAATGATCTTAACACCAGTAAAGAGAAGTAAAATGTTTTCAAACTGCAAAGATATTCTGAATTTAAAATGTACATATTTTACATTTAAAATAGTTATTGAATTTTTAATTTAAAAAATTAGGAAAATGAAACTCATTTAAATCATCTTATTCCTATCTGTGATATATAAATGCAAACAAAAGTTTAAAAAAAAATTCTTCATAAAGCATTATGTGGGATTTTTTTTTCCCTAACTTGCAGCAGTTTCTACTGAATACTTTTTAAAAGAAAGTTGTGAACCATTTCTAAAGCATAACATAATTTGATTATTAATTAAACTAACAAAATCACTTACTGATTTTGATATTATTTATTGAATTTATATTGTTAACTTTTGACAGATGCGTTTCTTTTTTAAGGGGAAGTCTGTGAAAATCTAAGATCAACATATTGCATAATAAGTTTAACTTTTATCAAAAGAGAAATAGCATATTCAGATTTAAAAGTTTTCATTTCCTGTTCTTCTAGCAAATATAACTAACATTAGTTTTGTAAACTCATTTCAAACCTTCTTCTTCCTATAAAGGAATTTTCAGCTTTGATTACTTCAAGATTTCTTTTCTAGAAGATGTAATTAGACCATTAACCGAAGGACAGTGGAGTCGAATGGAAAACGTGCATTTCCAGAAAGTGCACACTTTTATATATTGTGATAAGTAACCTTTATCCTTGGAATAGACAAGTCCAACTGCACAAATGTTAAAACCAGTGCCAAAAAGTTACTCTACCTGAACCGTAGAGCTGATCTCTGATGCAAAGCCGCCTGTCAAGGGAGCCTCATGACTGATTAGCAGTCGCCCTGTTTTGATCACAGACTGAAAGAGGAAAGGAAAATCTGATGTTGAAGAGAATACATATTTTCAAGTATATGATGGCAGTTTTGATTAAGGAATAAAAACAAAGTATTTCAATCTAATAAATAATTAAAAGTTAGTAATACAGTTTTATGTCAAATAAGTTGTAACTCTCACTGCATAGTTATTTGATATTTGTACTGTTACAAAATTTTTCAATATAGTTTATAACCCTACTACAAAAGAAAAATGGGATTTGTCATTCTGTCATTAAAAGGCATTCCATTATAAAATACTTCTGTTATAAAACACTTCTGTGTTACAAACTAAATTACTGTATTTCACATTTTTAATCTCAAAATCATTTTTTCTTCATATTACCTTAAGAATGAAAGTGTTTTGGGGGTTCATTTTTGGGTGTATTTGTATATAAACAAACAGCCTTGGGAAATATTGTTTTGTGGAGAAGGAACACATGAGAATAGCATGTTAGAGCTGTAACGCAGGAAAAGTTCAAGCTTCTAGATCTTCAAGGAAACCTAGCAGGAGGAAAGCACTGCAAAAGTACAAGGGTTACAGCCGTTTTTGTTCGTATGCATTAAAAACTGGTTAACCACCACAACTCCATTTTCACATAGAAAATGTCACAAACAAAAAGATGCACCCTCCATACTGGCTCAGTGTGGTTGTTCACCCAGTGTGATATACTCTGTACAAAAATAAATCAAAAAGAATAGCTTATGATATCATGTCAGGATGCCAGCTGTGTTGGAAGGCAAAAAATATTAAAATCAACAGCAAATTACTGCTTCAGGTATGTTGAATAATTAACATGTTACCAAAGAGCTGGGGTAATGTCTCTGCTACATGTCTAATAACTTGATATCACCTTTCTTAAATTATACATTAATATTTTGTGAATAGAAGATCTTCCAAGCAAATATATGCATATAAATTAAAAGACTGCCTTCATTCTAAGCAACTAGAGTTTAAGATCTTAAAAGGAGCAGATGTTAAACTCCAATTATGGCCAGTAGCCATGATAAAAATAAGTTATTATATCTACTGAATATACAGTGACTTAAGAACATAAAATTTTATGAACACCTTAATGAATACCATCCCCACCCCCCAGTGAAATGTGAACCTTGCTATACTGGTACTTGGATTTTAGAACTGTGATGAATTATGCCATTTACAAAAATCACAAGTTAAGTTTTAATGCACCTGGTTAGAAATATACAGAGACAAGAATAGTCCACAATCACGGAAAAAAAACAACAACCAAATGCATTCTCAAAGGACTCTCTAAAAGAAGTCCTGACCTAAAGGACTTCCAGTTAAAAAAAAAAGATTTGACAACTAAACCTTTCTTAACACTCTGAAACCCAAAAGTCTGCCAATGTATAAGTGTCCAAGGATGACGTAGCTAAAAATCCATCCCAGTTAGAGGATGCATCTTAAATCCCGGGGAGGTAGAAATGAGAAACTTCTATAAAAATGCTACTGTTACCTTAAACCTCCACACAACAGAACTGGTATTTTTTATTTGAGCTGAGTTCTATCCGAGATCGAATGACAACTTTCAGAATGATCCCTGAAGTCCAATAAGCAACAAAGGGGGAGAGCCTGGCTTCCTATAGCCTGCAGAATATAGTAGGGAAACAAAGTACAGATGTAGCCAGGACAAAAGCTTCCAACCCCTGGAGTTCATGCAACATGATGAAATCCAGAGACCTCCTGAGTGTCCTTCAGCAGAAGAAAGGCTAGATAAACCAAGAACAGCAATACAGTTGCATTATTATGCAGCCATAAAAAAGACTGAGGACAAGGAAAGATGCCTATGGTAAATGAACTGATAAAATGAGCAAACTGCAGAACAACATAATCTCATTTTTACAAAAACAAAAACAAACAAAACAAAACAAAAAACCCAACCCACGACAGCCATGGGGACACCAATATACATAGATGTACGTCCAGAGCCAACATGTGTGAATAGTCTGGAGGAATTCATTCCAAACTACCAAAACTTGTTTCTCCTAAAGACGGACAGTGAAGGAACTGTTGGGGAAAAGACTATGTAAGAAGTATTTTTATATTATTGCAAGTATTCCCAGTAAGTCATTATTAAGTAAAAGCAGAGCCCTTGAATTATGGCTGAAAGTAACAAGTACACACTGCGTTGTAGTCATAATCTCCTTAAAAAACCAAAAAAGGTTTTTGTTTGTTTGTTTTAATGGTACTGTTAGGAATAGCTTCCGAAACAAGAGAAGCCTAAGGTCCCAAGCTCCTGCAGCAAATAGGCACACTAAGAACACAGGGAGTCAGCCTTCCCTGCCAGTCTCTGCAGACTGTGCTCCGCGGCAGGATGACGGCCAGCTCACCTCCTGGCCCTTAAACTGCTGGATCCTAGACAACATGGTCAGTAAGCTCCTAGCATCAGAGAACATGATGCTCTTCAACACCTCTGTACATGTATTGTGTACCTGTGTGTTCTTGGATCAGGAGTTCAGCTGACAGTTACAGAAGAAATTCCAGAAATTTCTAAAACACCAAGGACTAAAGGGTAGATACGATGAAAAAGTAATAACATTGCGAAATTATTATGACATAAAAACCAGTGAGAGACAGTGTGGCAAGAAGAGAGGAGTCAGAAATAATGATCATCATCAACTGATTATCCCATAAATTGCTATGTGCTAGGCTGGGAGCTAAGCATTTCAGACTGATTACTGAATTTAATTTGGAAAGCATCTAAGTTCATTTTTGCTTCTTAAAGTCAACTCTGATATCTGAAAAGTATTAAAATGTGTAAAATAAAATTACAACAAAATTCTGAAGAATGCTAAAATTAAGAAGTGACAGTGATATTTTCCAAGTCATATCATCAAAGAATTAGCACGTATCATTAATGATTGAGTCTATAAATATAGTTCAATAATTTTGTAAGATATAATTAAATTTAACTTGGTATGTGCTTTTTTATCATTCACAATTTTAACTTAGTAGAATTTCTGAAGATTGGTTCTTCTCTATACTCCTTTAGAAATTATTAACACTTTGTTAATATTATGACAATGAGATCATCACAAATCTAGAAAATTAGAGACAGTTTTACTCTATTCTTTGTGATTCAATTAGAAACTCTGATTAAATTACATGTTTCTGGTCAACTTCAACAGGCATTTAATTTTCACACATTTAGACGAAATGATACACAACTGCCTGGTTATGTTGCTAGCAGAATTTAGAATTTTGAGGTATTTAGTAAAAGTTCACACGGTGCCTTTTAGCGAGGATGGCCGTTAACCTTTTTAAAATAACTAAAGATATAAATACTAATAATACTTTGAAATTCATTTTCTTTAGAAGAAATTTTTGTTTCAAGTTTTCTTCCGAGATAAAACTATTTTACCACTTGAGGAAAAAAAAATTTTTTAAGGGTTTAAACAACTTTTCAATATAAAAAGTTGAACCTATCAGAGCCAGGAAAGATCACATAAGGCTGGATTTTCCAGTACCTGCTTCTTCAACTTTTTGCCACTAAGACCTGCTCCAGGATCCTGGCCTCGGGCAGATGGAGCACCAGCCCAGTTAGAGGCAAACAAATGGCACCAGGGAAAGCTAAGCCAATTAACGACAAGGACCGTGAATAACTGTTTTCTGTATCCTCTACCGCGAAACAAAAGGGCTTTGTTTCCTACCACGGCTCCAGAAGATTTGTCAAGAAAACTTTAAAAGCAATTCTGGAAGGCTGGGAGTGAAACAGACTGTGGCTGCTAAGTCAGTCAGCACTGGTCGGCCCTGGATTTCTCTTGTGGAGTCTCACTTTCTCCCTTTCTCCCTATTTCAGTTAGCCATCCCCTGCCCTATCAAAGTTTCAATAAGGAACACAGGGCAACTTGGCCAACAGCCCTCATCAAGACACCCCTGTTCCTATGGGACGCTGACAACACCTTGTGCCCCGTCTGGCCACTCTGTGACTTTCTCCCATTGTCCGTCTTCTATCCAGACATCATCACAAGTGGCTATCACTTTGCATTATCTATGCAGGATATCTAGTACAATGCTCAGAAAATGGTAGACACTCAAGAAAAGTTAATTAGATAAAAGCCTATTATAAAATAATTTCATTATATTAAATATGTCCCACTGAAGCTATTTATTGCTTTCTGAGCAAGCTCCATTTTGAGATAGGGCAAAAGTATACTTCAGCACATCCTGCAACAATTTAAACATGAAATAATAGACTCCAAACTGAGGATATTTTAATGTAGATTTGACAATAAGATACCCGTGGTAAGAGCAAATTGCGAAGTTACACACCGTTAAAATGACTACACAGATTTTGGCTGCCCAAACATTGGACATATGTTTTAGTGAATGTAGCCTTTAAAGATTTTAACACGATCCAACCAGGAAAACTGTTAAGCTGTCATTCCAGGAGAAAATGATACAGACAAGCAGACCATTAGGCTTGCATATGCCTGAATATGTAATGCTGACATTCAAAAAGCAAAAAATAAATATATTTTTTATTTCTTCCTCAAACTTCATGGCAAGACTTTCTCCCACAGAGCACTTCAACCTGACCAACACGATGTTCAGCAGCCGATTCTGACTGCTGATAAGATAAAGCGGGAAAGTAAGACCTGGGATAGGCAATTTACAGCCCTTTTCAACATTTTCTACCTGAATATATATACCTAATGAAAAGCAAAAGAAACACCCAAGCCAGCCTTAACCACCTCCCTTTGAAATAAAATAGTTAGAAATACATGTAAGCAAAAGTCATAGTAAAATCATACGCCTGTGTTTCATTAATCAAGAACGTATCAATCAATATTTAGACACTCTAAAATCATTCAGAACATGATTTAAATTAGGCTTCAAATATCACTGCAAATGCATTACAGTTTTTGAAATGTTTTCTTGTTTAGTAGCCAAATGCATTTGAAAAGTTAGCCAGAAAAACTTCACAATTAATCACAGGCTAGCGAATGTATTCTAATATGCCCAACAACTATTATTAATCAGCCTGATCTTCATGCACAGACCATGGACCGGTACGCCACTGGAGAAATACCAACGCTGAAAGAGAAAGAACAGTCGTGAACTCCAAGAAAGTTTGGAAAAGTCCACTTTGGCAAGAATATGAGTGATGGGGTTACAAATATTTTGTTATTGTAGGAAAGTGGAATGAATGGAGAAAAACTAAATCCTAGGAGCTTTATCACCCATGTGGAAAAAAGTAGGTAAAGGAGCAAGAAGAGCATAGAGAATGGAGTAAAATCAACAGGAAAAGAATGAGCAAATCATACTAACAAAGACCTGAAATGTCCGGGAAAATTTCAGACATCCTCACTAGTTTATTCCTGCCTGAACTCTTTGTATAAATCACATCTCAAACACTGAAGAGTCTAGGACAAACTGCTTTTGCAAAAATTAGAAGTAGACATCTCTCTGAAATTACGTTAAACTGTGTCAGGTAAACATGTTTCTGTCAATCAACCTTACCTTTCTGGCTTGTTTCCTTAGAGTCCCTCCAGGCTTGGGTCATGTCAGGCCAATCACTACTCTGTGAATGTGACCCATGCTTTCCCGCATCTGATTTCCTTGCATTCTATTCCTCCCTCAAGACCCATCTCATACAATGCCTTCTTCCTGGTTCCCTTCTTCATGTCACATCATATACATTCTAGGAACCACTTCCTTACAGAATCTGAAGAAGCCAACAATGCAAGGGTATTCTATGAAACATAAAACTAGGGTACAAGGACAAGGGTCAAGTACTAGGGTCAAGGCAACAGTCAAGTGCTACCTCTCTTAGGAACACTAGAAATTTGCCTTGTAGGACAGCTCTGTGTACATCTGTCATTAGCCTTTCCAACCGCACTCAAAATCACAAATTTGAACACGAGGACTATTTATATTTATGTCTATTGCCAAACACAGCATATGACAAATAAGCATTAAATTGAGCCAATAATGGGGCACCTGGGTGGCTCAGTGGGTTAAAACCTCTGCCTTCAGCTCAGGTCATGATCCCAGAGTCCTGGGATTGAGCCCCGCATCGGGCTCTCTGCTCGGCGGGGAGCCTGCTTCTTCCTCTCTCTCTGCCTGCCTCTCTGCCAACTTGTGATCTCTGTCTGTCAAATAAATTTTTAAAAAATCTTTGAAAAATAAAAAATAAAATAAATAAAATAAATTGAGCCAATTATGCTTGTTTTATTATCTTGGGACCAGCATATATATTAGTAAAACAAAACATTTTGAAAAAAATACTTGCGGGGCGCCTGGGTGGCTCAGTGGGTTAACGTCTCTGCCTTCATCTCAGGTCATGATCCCAGGGTCCTGGGATCGAGCCCCGCGTCAGGCTCTCTCCTCAGTGGGGAGCCTGCTTCCTCCTCTCTCTCTCTCTCTGCCTGCCTCTCGCCTACTTATGATCTCGTCTGTCAAATAAATAAATAAAATCTTAAAAAAAAAAAAATACTTGATCATCTTTTTGGTTTTTTGTTCTGGGGGGTATTCTTTTTTTTTCTTGGAGACCCAGGCGGGGTTATCTGTACTCTCTCTCCCAGCAGGCCCTAACTCATTCAAAAGCACAAAATTTAGAAAATGTCAAGTATTCTATAACTAACCACAATACCTAATATATGCTTGTGGATGTGGGCTCAATAAATGTTCTTAATGTTGATTTAAAAAAAAAAAAAAGTAAGTATACAGACAAGTGATTTAAATGAATCATTAACAAGCCTCCAATTTTCTGATGCCTTTAAGCCCTTAAAAAAGACTGAATAGAGCTATAAAATACATTGAAAGGGAAGTCCTAATAAACTAAGATCAAAACCCTGGTCTGATTCTACTAAAGGACTCCCTTGGGCTGACTCTTTCCACTTATTTTTCCTAATCCTGACTGGTTTTAGAATAAGGAGTGAGCAATACAAAACATGTTTCTGTTTTTATGTACATCTCTTTTAAATATATGATTGTACCAAAAACACAAACAGAACATTTCCTTTTCCTGGTGCTGAATATAAATTTTCTTTTTCTAGTGAGAAAAGGTCATGTCACCATGATGATAAAGATAGTGTACTGGATGTGTGGTCATTTATTACATAGTTAAGCCAAGAGTAAATATGTAAATCAATGTGTCTTAAAAGTTTTTTTCATTTCCTCCATTAGCTCAAACATCAGGCCATAGGTGTCATGTTTTTGTGCCAAAACAATTTTTCAGTGATTGAAGCAGCCATTTTCCAGCTGTTTTCCTGTGTTCTTTCTATCACAGCCCTATCGTTTCCCAGCAGGATTTAGAATATTTCCATAAACTCATAACCCACTTCCCCTGCAACTCTTAGCCATTTCTGTTCATGAAAAGAAGTCTTAACATGTCATTTGGATATGAATATTGTTGACTTCCATGCTGCAGAATTTTAGAAAACTGTTAACAAGAACTATCACAAAGCCAAGCTGTACTTTTGGAAACACAGTCAGGATGTTGTACATTCTACATTTTCCAACCTTAGAACCATCCCGAGTTCTAGTAGTCTTTTTCTTTGGAATCTGCAACAGCAGAAGCATTCAGAAACACCACAACTAAAATTTTACTATAAACATGGTTATATTCATAGCGGCAATGTCCACAAGAGCCAAACTGTGGAAGGAGCCAAGATGTTCTTCAACAGACAGATGGATAAAGAAGATGTGGTTCTGGGGTGCCTAGGTGGCTCAGTGGGTTAAAGCCTCTGCCTTCGGCTCAGGTCATGATCCCAAGGTCCTGGAATCGAGCCCCGCATCTGGCTCTCTGCTCAGCGGGGAGCCTGCTTCCCCCCCCCCCCCACCGCCTGCCTCTCTGCCTACTTGTGATCTCTGTCTGTCAAATAAATAAATAAAATCTTAAAAAAAAAGAAGAAGAAGACATGGCTCACATATACAATGGAATATTACTCAGCCATCAGAAAGGATGAATACCCACCATTTACACTGACATGGATAGAACTGAAGGGGATTATGCTATATAAAATAAGCCAACCAGAGAAAGACAATTATCATATGGTTTCACGCATATATGGAACATAGAAATAGTGCAGAGGACCAGAGGAGAAGGGAGGGAAAACTGAATGGGAAGAACTCAGAAAGGGAGACAAACCATGAGAGACTCTAGACTCAGGGAAACAAACTGAGGATTACAAAAGGGAGGGGATCAAAGAGATGGGGTAATCAGGTGATGGGTATTAAGGAGGGCATGTGTGGTGATGAGCAGTGGGTGTTACATGCACATAATGAATCGCTGAACCGTATGTCAAAAACTAATTATGCACTATAGGTTGGCTAACTGAGCATAATAAAAAAAAAAAAATAGATTCCCCCCCAAAAAAGTAAAGAAAAAGTGGGAGTACATTAGCTCCTATGTACTACTTGGCAAATCTAGAACCTGACCCAACAGTGAAGACTACTGGCAGTACCATTCCACTACATTTATTATTAATTCTAATGTTTACCTTCACTCAAGTAGTACTGTTTTGTTACCAGAGCGTTACAGACATATTGTGTGGTGGGGGAAGGTGTTAATAATTCACATAAAACTCATCTGTAGCATCTAGGTTGTGATTATGGGCTGACAGCAAACTCCATACAGAGTTTTGTATGTTTTGCCGTTTTAGTCATTTTTAACCGAAAAGCTCTATGGCATTAAACACATTTGTATTGTTGCATGATCATCAGCACCATCCACCTGCAGAAGTTTTTCACCTTCCCCAACTGAAATTCTGCGCCCATTAAACAAGAATTCCCCATTCCTCCCTTCCCCTGGGCCCTGGTGACTAGCATCTACTTTCTGTCTCTCATATGAGGAACCTCATAGGAGGGGAATCATATAATATTTGTCCGTTCATGACTGCCTTACTTAGCATAACGTCTCTTCATCCACATTATAGCATTTGTTAAGATCTCCCCCTTTAAGATTGAATAATATTTCACTGTCTGTATATACCACATTTTGTATATCTATTCATCTCTCAGACATGTTAATTACTTCCACATTTTGGCTATTGAGAAAATGCTGCTATGAACATGGGTGTAGAAATACCAATTCAAGTTGCTGCCTTCACTTCTTTTAGGGTATATACCCGGAAGTGGAATTGCTGATCACGTGGTAAAACTATACTACGTTTTTTGAGGAACTATCTTACCAGTTTCCAAGGCATCTGCACCATGTTACATTCCCACCACCAATGCACAGGGGTTCCAATTTCTCTACATCCTCACAACATTTGTTATTTTGGCTTTTGGTCTTGTTTTTTACAGTAGTCATCCTAATGGGTATAGGGTGATATCTCACTGTGGTTTTAATTTGTATTTCCCTAATGATTAGTGATGTCTCATCGCTAACAATTTTTTTATAGCATTAGTATTAATGGTAGAGTGAGCATTAACACTATTTTTATTTTTATTTTTTTTGTATTTTTTTTAAAGATTTTATCCATTTGCCCAACAGACAGAGATCACAAGCAGGCAGAGAGTTAGGCAGAGAGAAGCTGGCTCCCCAGTGAGCAGAAAGCCCGACGCGGGGCTCAATCCCAGGACACTGGGACCATGACCTGAGCCAAAGGCAGAGGCTTAACCCACTGAGCCACCCAGGCACCCCTCACTAACAATTTTTTAATAAGGCTGTTTGATTTTTGTTGTTAATAAAATAGTTGGCTTATGCATCTACTGATGTATTATATGCTGGCTAATTGAACATAATTAAAAATGCTTACACATCAAATTTCTAAATCAGCCTCTTTGAGGACTGGAAATAAAATCTCTTCATAATATAATATTCCAAGTAGGAAAATACATAATCATACTCAGCTGTTCACCATGCCCTCTTTCTTAGAAAAGCATATATCTGGTTTACTGACCATCCCCTGTTCTGAAATAAACACAAAGACATGTTTCCTAAGATCACTAATGTCACATAGTTCCTTGCCCAGACTGATTATCTAAAACGGCATTCCTCTCCTGAAAAAATTTCAATGGTAAATCAGCTAATCAGAATCACTAAGATAACTTACACATAGTAAAAGCACTGAAGTCCACTGCCCAAGAAAATAATGGGGTCTAGTTACATAATAGAGAAATTTCTGAGCCTCCTGTCTTTGTTCCCTACTCTGCCAGTAATTAGGAAATAAAATAATGCCAGCTAAGAAAGTTTGGAACATTGGTACCAACCAGAAAAATCACCATCATCTTATTTATTATATGCAACTTCCCAATTAATTTTTAACGTTGTATAAAGTCCAAAGGTCACTGGTTCATGTCAAAACAACTTATTGAGCCACTCACATGTGTCAGTACTAGGGAAACAAAGATGAGTTAACCCAGGTTCCCAAAGGACTGTAATATGGGTTGCCACAATATCCTAGGACCAAGCATACTTAAGAAAGAAAGAAATTAAAGAATCCTGGAATTAAAAGTCATGTTCCATTTGTTAAAAACAAATTATATTTAGAATTTTAAATTTCGACTCTTAAGATCTTTTCTAAAATAACACTGAAAAAGTGAATTTCTCTCTTCTTAAAACAAACCACAATTACTAATATTCACTCCTTTTCTATTCATAAGCCTCTACTTGGCAAATTTTTCTTAAGTGTTGACAACAGAGGGAAATACTATGTCTGGCCATCATAAGAGTTCCACAGGGTAGAAACTGATATCATCCCCCGTGCTCCCAGCATACCATGAATAATAAGAAAGTGACCCTAACCAAAACCAGCACTGTCAGCCAGTTATGTTTTATACTGCTGTTTTAAGCATATATCAAGAGTACAATTTTCCCTGAAGCCAGCTGGTTGTCTACCAAGGTAATACTTCTCTAAGGAATGATCAAAAGTATAAACACTGCTACAATTCTGCATCACCATGGATAAATGCTTTTATTTTCTAAAACCTGGTCCAATTCTGTTGAAGCAAATGGGTTTTTAGTCCATTACGAAACAAAAATCATGTGTAGTTCATAACACATGGGCAAGGCTTAAAATTTTTCAGGTCTTTTTTATGACTCAAAAGAGTGGTATAGTAAAACTCCAGGGATATTTCAGGAAAAGTTATACATATATTTTTTTAGTACATATAACTAAGTTGGCATAGAGAGTAATAAAATACATGAATTTCGTACTTTCATTAAAACCAAGAAGATGGGGAGGAACTATTTATATGACAGGTGGAGTCGGGAAAACAATACTTTTGGCAGAAATAGCAGTATTTGTCTAGAGAACACTCACAGATTTGACAGAGAAGGTGAGGGAGGTACACACATCTCAAGGTAAGAATTACAGTATCAAAATCCTTTGCTAACAGAATTAGTGAGAAGTTATATGCAGTATAATAGTTGTCCAGAAGTCAATATTGAAAAATCAATTTATATCTAGATTTAAACCTCTTTTCTTTTTTTTCAGGGATAGCACTCTGAAATTTTCTTTCCTTATAAACTACAAAAATATCAACAGTCCATTCCTCTTTGATTTACAATTCTCTGCTCTGCAACTTTTTTATTGACAAGGACTAATAAAATAGAATAAGAAAACAGTGGCCATTATACCACAAAAAGTGACATATGCCTATAATAGCTTATGAAAGACAAAGTCATTTTGTTGAGGAGTGGTCCAAGAAGATTGTGCTTGTTGACTTACTTTATTGTAATCTGGTCATTTTACTCTATCCTTTATGAATACAGTTATTATAGGAGAAAATATCATTCTAACCAATGAAAATGTTCCATTGCTCTAATAATTTTAAAAAAATAAGTTAAAAATAAGAATGAAATAGCACCTCATCCATTAAAGTCACAAAATAACTTAAATTTCAATACTTGCAAGGTTACGTGTGCAATGTAAAGCACCATAAATCTTCTGAGAAACACTTTGGGAATCTATTTATCAAAAGATCCTAATGTTCAGATTCCTACAATAACCAATCTCAGTTTTAAAAAGTATTCTCCGAAAAGAATCCAAATGTAAAATACTGGGCTTCTGTTTTAAAATAATCGTGTGCATGTAACTAGGTTTTAAAAAAAACTTGAAAGTTTAAGAAACACTCTTTTAGAAACATGGTTTCACACTAAAGACTCCAATACCCAATACCGGGGCACCTGGGGGCCTCAGTTGTTGGGTGTTTGCCTACAGCTCAGGACATGATCCTGGAGTCCTGGAATCAAGCACTGTCAGGCTCCCTGCTCAGAGAGAAGCCTGCTTCTCCCTCTCCCATTTCCCCTGCTTGTGTTCCCTCTCTCGCTGTCTCTCTCTCTCTCTCTGTCAAATAAATAAATAAACTCTTTAAAAAAAAAAAAAAGACTAGTACCGTATTTGGCTCAAGGGTAAACTCTGTTTAAAAGGGCTAAGCACTTGAGAAATACTGCATTTCAATGCCTTCCGGTTACCATACACTGCATACTGTCTAAAACCAAGGACATAATGATTTTGCTTCATCTGCCTAACTTCTTCCAGCCCATGAGTTTATGACCCGACATTCAGAGGGTCAGAAAAGCAGGTAGAGAAAAACTGGAGTATAGGAGAAGCTTCGACCTGGAAGCACAGCTCCTGTCCTGGGGTTTCAGGCTGGGAGCTGATGGCCTACCCTTTGGCTTAGAAATTAGAGAAAACAGAGCAGAATCAAAGGGCACATGATCTGATGGACACTGGGTGTTATACGCAACTGATGAATCGCTGAACACGACATCAAAAACTAACGATGCACTTTATGCCGACTTATTAAATTTAAATTAAAAAAAGAAAGAAAGAAAGCATGCAAAACATCTCAAAAAAAAAAAAAAGTGAACCCCACACTCTGGTCCCTGGCAAATGAGTCTGGACAAAATGATATCGCCCTGTTCAAAAATGAGTAAAGGAAGCAAAACACAGAGTAAACCATTCATCCTAATTGGGAAAAAAAAATTCTAGACAGTATCATGATTATTCAAAGAAAAAGCATGCCTCTGAAAATGATCTACTCCAGAGCCAGAAGAAAGTGTTAAGCAACTACTGTGCATTCTCACAAGAATACAAGGTCTAGTCTCTAAGAGACAGGAACCAAAATTCTAAGGAGATTGGATGGCTGGGAGAAGGATACAGATGACATCTGAAATTCTCACATGGGAACTAAAACCGCAAGAATAAACCTTAAATTCCCAGTGGTAACAGATCTGGGTATCTCCCTCCTATTGCCTGCCCTCTATCAGTCTGGTACAGCACTCCACTGTTTGCAGACTTCAAAATTACATGCTGCATGAATGAAAATGGATTCCTTGGACCCCATGCAAGTATCCAAAAACACGGGGGCAAGAAGCAAGCGTAAAGGAAAGCAAGGTGAGTAACAAGAGGGGTCTTTTCTTTCCCTGGCCACAGCATGGCGGTGAGGAGTCTCTCCCTAGCTTCTCTCCACTTCCTTGGACATCGGAGCACCTGTGCTAGAGAAGCACAGACAGGGCTTCCTCCTCTTCTCCTTCCATTTTCCCTTTCCCAAAGTCCACATGGGGCCAGCTATTACCCAAACTGGACTGAGGCCAGGAGGAACAAGGAGCCGGAGGAAGGAAAGGAGGCCCTTCCGCCCAGTCTGATGGCAACTTCAAGGCACAGTATTAATTGGAGACGGCCAACCACTGGCTTTCTTTTGGCAAGAGACACAAAACAAATGTCTCAAGGACCCTGGAGAGTAATGTGCATAACTGAGGCAATAATAAGTGGTGGGGAGTGTGGACAAGCAGAGAACAGTCTCCGACTTAGGTGGTCAGATCTTTTTCTTTTTTTTTTTTTCCAAATACTGTGAAAGCCAAGCAAAATATGCCTCCAGCCGGATTCCGCCTAAGAGCTACAGCCTATACTTTACAGAAACGTCTTTCTGGCAGAATAACACTTTTTTTTTTTTTTTTCACATGTCAAGATGCACTTTCTGCCATGTTATCTTTACCCACAAAATTATACACTGAATTAGGCAGCCTTCCATTCTGGCCTTACCAAACATTTTGCTGATGTTTACCAGGATAAACATCCATTTCGTTGAACGTAACATTTAGCAGAGCAGACAAGTGTTTCAAAAGAAAGACACTTGGGCCATTTCTTCACCATGTGCTTCTAAAACCCAGAAAAACAATAAGCTATCCAAGGTAACATGTAACTCTATGTTTTCAGTAGTCCTGCTATACTCTCCAAAATGCCATCATAAGTGGACAATGACAGCGTTTGAAATTTTAAATGTGCAGGGGGAAAAAAGAAGTCCACAGCTCTGAAATGCCTCCCTATGACGTGCTCGGTAACAGTGTCCTCCATCGCCTAACCGCGACAACGCCAGTGTGCCTCCATGCCAGTGGAAGACTGAAAGTCAGCTTGCCAATTCTGATTAGTCCTTCACAGATTAAAACTTTTTTCTCCTCCCAAAAATATAATTTTCTAAAAAACTTTCTTTAGATAAAAGGGAATCTATCACATTCTTTATCACCTCCACCTTCCCCTACCCACCAGAGCCACCACCAGTTTTTGAAAGTGGAAGAGGAAATTGCTAATTTTGGCCACAGTATTGGAACAGGGCCTGGCCAACGGCAGTGACCGTAACGTCCAAAGTTAGCCTTTATGGCCAGCCTTAGCCATAAGGAACAGGTAGAAAGAGGAAGCCCAGATGCCACGGCCAGCATTTTAAAGCAGGGGAAGGGAATGAACGGGGTACCGTGAAAATAATCAGGTTTACTTCAGGCCCCACACCGAAAAGGGGCTGGAGAATCCAAAATCAAAATGATGAAGATAGGACCATGAGGTTTTTCCGCAGTCATGATGGGGCTCAAGATAATGGGTATTTACCACCTTAGCATCACTGCTGCCAACCTCCCAGAGGTTACCAACCCCCTACCTGCTACATTTTAGGCTCCAAAGGGTTTTGTACTTCGCTAATCATAAATTCATTTCTGTTAGGTACAGAAATGGATGTTCTTGAATCTATCATACACTACCCCCTTAGTTCTAATGGTGATTAATGTCATAATTATTTCCAATAAATTAAGGAAAACATACTAGGGTTTTGTTATTCTTTTGAGTCCTAAAAAACTTGTAGGAACTTGCTCATAAATCTCTCTTAAAGAAAAATAATCATTTTTTCACATCTGTTATAAAAAAATGCATGACCTCTAAAATATGTGTGCTTGTGTTTATAGGCACACCTTTTCCCATTTTTTTATCTATATTATTTGAAATTCATATATTTTAAACTACAGCTTCACATGAAACCAGGAGACCTCCACAAGGGTGGAATATTAACATAACCTTTAATGTTATTGCTCCCCAGTCCCACCCTCCCGCAAAGGAGGGTATCACTTTTCACCGGGACAGCCAACCATAATTCTGAAATCAGAGCAGGGCTGGCTCTGCATGACTAACACTGGACCCAACACTATCCTAGCTGGCCTGGGGCAACAAGGTACCCTGCTCACTGAGCAAGGTAGTGGGAGGGAAGGGTGACTGGGAACACATATTTGAGACATAAATCTGCAAATTCTCAATAAGCTGCAGCCATTAAGAGCCAGTATCCAACCTGAAAAATGTCAAAGACCAGTTCTTTGAATAAAATGAAGGGGTGAGCTCAGAAAAACTAACAAATGTATCTGCATGACCTTCAATATTGAATTGTTTGGGCACTCAGCCCTCGCTGAGTGCAGAGCCTGTAACTATGGGCTCCAAGTCACCATCCACTTTTAGCAGGGAAAAACAGTGGTGGGGGACCTCAAGAGATAGAAGTCATCAGATAAGAGTGTGTGCTGTCCCAGGGCCCATGATCCCAGCCAGTATGCTGCAAACTGCACTCACAGAGGCCCTCGTCTGATGTTTCTCAGCTAGAATAATGTTCAGACCAACTCCCTGCAGAAGAAAATTTTCCCAAACTAATTTATGAATGTATTCTGATACTTAAATGTGCACAAAATGAGAAAGTCCTTAGGCATATAGCTTTTATACAGTCATAAACCAAGAAATTTCAAAGGACATATCAAAAAACAAAAGCAATGAAATTTATACGGATAATATGAATTTAACGTCACCTCCTGAATCTCCGTTCCCGAAGGAGAGTCAAAACAAGGAGATAATGACAGAACAATTTATCTTGCTTTAACCACTGTGTTTTCATGTACACGTATATTAAGCATAGTCTCTATGCTCAGGAGAGCAAGAGAAAGGTTGCCAAGAACATGGACAGGATCTGACCTAATAGAAGTTAAAGGCTGGTCTGTTAATACAGGGCATTCTCCATTCCTAGGTTCTGACCATAGGATACCACCTCTTAGGACATCTTCTAGCAATGGCCTTTTATATATGGAGAAAATTTACATGCAAACAAAGTATACCATAATTAGAAGCATAGTGACATCCATTCTGACTCTGGCTTGGGAGAAAGTTCTGGGGAGGAGTTTGAGAGAGAATTACAACCAAAGAGTGATACACAAAGGTGAAGAATATGGTTTATGTTAACCTGAGTTCCAGGGATAAAATGTGCTTGTGCTGTCCCACTCTTGCTCTGTCTCCTAACGCCCATCATCGTGGAATAAATGTTGACATTTATTCTCACAGGATCACTGTTTAGGAGATAAACCCCAAACCAGGAACACTGGGCTGAGAGAAGGCAGATCCTTACCCTCCCGCTGCTCGGGTATAGCTCAGACATCTGAAATTCTCACATGGGAACTAAAACCGCAAGAATAAATCTTAAATTCCCAGTGGTAAACCCCAAGCATCAAACCCACCAAAGGGACAAGGTAGGACAAAATGCCAACACACAGGAAAGATGGGAAAGAGAGGGTCAGTAATCGTCTGCTGCTTCAGAACTTTTTATTCCAGAGAACTACAGGCTAGAGATGAAAAAAATGTTTGCAAGCCTGACTCTTTTTAAGGAAGTTAAAGCTTTGTTGAGGATTTTCTCTGGTATCCTTCGAAAGGAAGTGTCAGAATCCATTACTATTGCCTCTCTGTGTAATCAGCGTTCTATGGGTTCTCTGAGAGTCAGATAAACAATTGTTGATGTCCCTTAAGGCTCCAAAAGTCCCTGAAAATATGAATCCTTAGCTCAGTTTAGTGACCTTTTCTCTTGGAAAAGCTGTCCATGAGCTGGTGAAAATAACCTGCCACTGATCTCTGAATGCTTTCAGACTTTCAGGAAGAAACAGTGCCTCCTCCAACTCTCCATTTAATACTGTTTCAGTCAAACAAGGAAAAAGAAAAAGTCTATGAAGAAATTAATGTAGAAGATATACTAAAGAGCCAGAACAGTTAAGTGGAAAATTAAGGATACATAATAGGGAATACTTTTTTTTTTTTTAAGATTTCATTTATTTATTGGAGAGAGAGAGGCAGAGATGCACAAGCTGAGAGGAGAGAGAGAAGCAGGCTCCAGGGAGCCTGATGCGGGGTTTGATCCCAGATCATGACCTGAGCTGAAGGCAGCCACTTAACCGACTGACCCAGTTATAATAGGGAATACTTAACCATGGAATTTAAATCCTGAAAATGTGCATTATTATTATACATCATTCCCTGACTTATAGGTTTTATCATAAAAACAGAAAAAAATATGTATCAGTTACCCAACACAGGATATTTACATTTACATTATATATCATACACATATACATACATGTAAGTACATAGTATCAGATATATGTGTGTGCATATGTATGTATATATTTGGGGGGCAAGGTATGTGGGGGTGTGCAGACAAAGAGATATTAAAGAGGAACTAGGAATTTTTTTTTTCTTTAGTCAGCTGAATGTAAGAATATATGCCTCATACAGGAAGGACTTTTTTTTTTTTAAGACTGGGCCATGGTACCTCAGTACGTAGTAGCTGCCCAGTAAACTAATTTATCAAAGGGCTAAACATAATTTTTTTTCTTTTAAAAAGTGGACTCATAACAAAGAAACTAGAACTCTAACAGGAAAATTTATCCTTCCAAATTTATTCTTATTTATTCCCCAGCTTTACTGAGACAGAACTGACATAATATTGTGGAAGTTTTTTTTGTTTTGTTTTGTTTTTAAGATTTTGTTTATTTATTTGACAGAGAGAGATCACAAGTAGGCAGAGAAGCAGGCAGAGAGAGAGGGGGAAGCAGGCTCCCTGCTGAACAGAGAGCCCGATGTGGGGCTCGATCCCAGGACCCTGGGATCATGACCTGAGCTGAAGGCAGAGGCTTTAACCCACTGAGCCATCCAGGCGCCCCAATATTGTGGAAATTTATGGTGTGCAATGATTTGATACACGTATATATTGCAAAATGATTACCACATTAAGGTTTGTTAACATTCATCACCAAACATGGTTGCAAATGTACATGTGTATGTGTGTGTGTGTTTGTAATTGGTAAAAACTTTTAAGATCTACTCTCTTAGAAACTTTCAAGTACACAACACGATATTGTTAACTATAATCACTGTGTTGTGCATTAGACCCCCAGAACTTACTTATCTTACAACTTCAAGTCTGTACCTTTGACTACCTTTACCCATTCCCCCCACCTCCTATACACACCTCTGTTCCTGGCAACCACCAATCTGTTCTCTGTTTCTATGGGTTTTGGGTTTTTTTTAGATACCACATACAAGGGAGATCATATTATAGTATTTGTCTTTCTCTGTGTGAAATTTATTTTTAATAATGTAGGTATTCACATTTGTAAGCAACTAAAGAATCATAAAATCACACAAAAAACTACTAGATTTTTTTAAAGTAAAATCACCTATCATGAATATGCAAATTTGAAAACATCCTCTCCTGTTAGCCAGAAATTGTCTCTTAGAAATCTCTGTTTTGAACAATATTGTTGTCCAAAAAAGGGGGGGGGGTACTATGAGACACTACATTTATCATGGCTAAATATTATTAACAATTCTATTTCCTGCCTGAAAAGCTAAGCTAACAGGTGTCAATCAGTTTTTTAATTTTAAAAGTTTGACTGAAGCCTTAAAGAAAGCTACCTGGTTTTACCAACACAGGGAAAAATGCTTTTCAGTTAAATCTAGGAGGAATTACCATGAGACTGTTTGCTTTCTAAATAAAACAGCTGAACTATAATTACAAAAATTGGCAATCTTGGGGCACCTGGGTGGCTCAGTTGGTTAAGCATCCAACTCTTGATTTCAACTCAGGTCATGATCTCAGGGTAGTAAGATTGAGCCCCCACATCTGGGTTGAGAGCCTGCTTAAGATTCTCTCTCTCCCTCTCTGTCCAACCAACCCCCCACTGGCACCACCCCTGCTTCTCTCTCTTAAAAAAAAAAAAAAAAAAATGGCAATTTTGTGAATTTAGATAGAGGTTTCCTTAAATAATTATACATGTATACATACATACATACACATATAGGCATATAGACATACTTACGTATACATACACACATGCACCTAGATTGTATAAATACATATAAATGTGACATTTAAAAAGTTAAATAACATGAAATATTTTTTGCCAACTCTGAATTTTATTGACTTACGCTTACTATTTGCTGACAACCTAATGACCCAAAGGGAAATTAATGGTTTCTTAAAGATAACTTCCAACCTTTAGGGGTGTGAGATAATAGAAAATACATACTAGTTTCTTCCCCTAGTTCCTTGCACAGAGATACTAGAACTTTTGTAATTTCCTAAGTGATAAGCACACCAAGAACATCTTTTACTTGATTATTTGGTTTTTGCTCTAGTTCCTAATACAGGGCTGAAGTTCTTGTAATTTCCTGAGACAGGATTGTCTGTTGTCCTAATGAGGCAACTCTGTGTAGGCTCTCGCATGACTCCTGGATGGGAGCTAGTCACCTGACAGACCAAGCCATGATAAGAAGCTTGGAATTTTCACCCCTCCCCCAATCTCTTGAGAAGGGAGACCGGCTGAAAATGGTGTGCCTTTCAGTACCCCTCTCTTGGCCTACATAATGAAGCCTCCATAAAAATTCCAGTAGTATGGGGTTCAGAGAACTTCCAGGTGGGTGAACATTATCCATGTACCAGGAGGGTGACATAGCCCAACTCCACAGGGATACGAGCTCCAGAGCACAGCGCCCTCCCACACTTGGCCTATCTAAAACTTCATCTGTCTGTTCATCCGTATCCTTTATTATATCCTTCAATAAGCTGGCAAACATCAGTGCTTAAGTGTTTCTGTGAGTTCTGTAGGCCACTCTAGCAAATTAATTGAGCCTAGAAAAGGGTCACAGGAACCTCCAATTTATAGTCAAATTGGACAGAAGTTGTAGATAAACTGGGGACCCACTACTTGCAATGGCACCTGAAGTGAGGTGGGAGCCGTCGTGTGCAACTGAGGTCTGACCCTGGCTATCTCCAAAGAGACAGTTAATAGAGTCAGAATAGAGTTAAACTGTAGGACACCCCACTAGTGTTGGAGAATTGCTGGGGGGGGGGGCACACCTTCAGTGACCAGAAGTGTTGTGAGTGTGGTAGTAGTGTGAAAGTAAGGAAGACATGAAGGGGAAGGAAAGACAGAGTTTCTTCCAATACAGGGAGAAATAAACAAAGGCAAAGGGCATTACAGCACAAATCACTTCCCTGCGGGCAGAGTCATCCTACCAGAACCCAGTAGTCAAATTTCTGCAGCTGGCTTATTGTCGTATCACTTGTCCCTAAGTAATTTTCATGACTAGGATAATATAATTAAGATTTTTGTATCTTTAAATGTTCCCTAATAAGAATAAGAAACAGTATACGCAGTATATGAGGAATATTCATTATGCTTAAGGGGCTAGGATATATTCCATATGGCATTACACAACATAATTCCAATATGGACAACTAAGTTTCCATTGTTTTCTAATCACATGGAACCAACCCATGATTTTCATCCCTCTCTGCTTTAAGGCAGGGATAAAATCCTTCTCATTTTATTATCCTGTAACATGGAAAGCTGATGGCTCTCTCCATATTTAGTTTCCCCCCACTACATACTACACAGAGATCTTGGGCTCCCACGTGATGAACAATCTGCAATGATCTGAATGTTTTCCTTTCGTTTTTTGTAAATTAAAGTATTGAGGAATTAATACCCAAAGTTTTTAATTACAGAAAGAGGCCACTATCAGTGGAAAGGGAGAAAGAAAATGTGAAAAACCTTTCATGGAAGATTCATTTTTGGCAAACTGTAGAAGAATGGCTATTTTTAACAGATCTTGGGCAAAACAGTAATTACTACGTTATAATTCTCACAAGGAATTATACAGGATACATCTCTTTTCCATACAGCCATTTATGCAGGTACAATGTACAGTCAGCAAAGCTAATAAGGTACAAAACCAATAAAAGTAACACTTGGCCTCTATCTTTAAGGACTTTAAAATCTAGAAGATTGTTGAGTATATATATTAAAGTATATAGAAAAAACAACCATACTGATCATGGTGAGCACTGAGCACTATATAGACTTATCAAACCACAGTGTTATCACCTGAAACTAATATGACATCATATGTCCAACTATACCTCAATACTAAAACTAAAAAATCATTTAGAAACAAAAAAATAAAATAAAAGACAAATATAACCCGTAGTGTTAATATATTCAGATTAATTTTTAGGCAAATAATGAATGTTGTGCTTCAAAATACCAAAGACACATTATGCTAGCCATAAGGCTTTTTGGAATTCTGTTTTATAATTATCTTTAAAATTTGTTTAAGGACAGCTAAAAAGATCACTCACATTACTTTATGATCACACTCCATAATACTAAATTCGGAGAGAAACATAAATTTTCAGAAAGAATCTAATTTAAAAACAATGACATGTAACAAAACAAACAAACAAAAAGTTTCCCTGAAAGAAACAGGGAGAGGATTAGGATAAAATAGTAAAAGATATAAAGTACTAATAATATATTAGGATACTAAGAAATCAGAGGAGAAATTTTTACTTTCTTAGATTTCACTATAAACAAGGAAAAGGTAGTTGTGCTATGGCCTATCCTTGATGGTCCAGCATAAGCCAAAATCAAACAAATGCAAACATTGATACCTCTTAGGCAATTACATTGTAATAAGGGAAGGACCGTGATTATTTCAGCAGAGAAATGACTACTTATAAAATGTTGCCTGAAGACAACCTAATTCCAGTGCTGAAGATGCTTTAAAAACATATTTCTATTTTACCAATATTTAAATTTTAGAAACCTTGGTAGGAATTAATGATCTATAAAAGCTAAAACTTACAATCTCCTCTTTTAGGGTTAAGAACAAGTTATGGTTTAAAATTTCTTTCACCAAGGTTCATTGTGAAAACGACATAATATCCAGAAAAACATTATATATGCAGCCTAGTTTTGGGCCAAAGATCACGTGTGATTAGCATATCAAAAGAGATATTGTTTTTATGCATGATAAAGTGACATGAGATGATAGGACATGTTGCAATTTTCTCAACTCTCCATGTCCTTTCTCCTGAAGGTTATTTTTCCTTTGGAAGTGTGTCCCCTCTTTGTAAGATGACAAGAAGGTGCCATCAACCAAAGCACCTGATGTTCTCTTGAGTAAGGAATGGACACAGACCCCAAAGGTAACGCTAAGAAAACACTCCTGAAAGCTGACATATGAATAAAAAGCACTACTGCACAAAGATCAAAATCTCATTGACCACCCCCACCCCCCCACCCCCCGCAAAGTGACACCTGAAAAGACCATCCACTACTTCCTGCAACTTTCTTTCATCTCTGGAACAGTTGGGTACCCTGTTCTTCTAAGGTACTTCCCAGCCATTTTTAAGTCTCAGCATACGTAAAAATCTAACACCTGCATGGCACACTGCATTTAGAAGGCTAGACTGCTCACCGGCTGGAAATAACGGCCTGAGTAAGTTTCTGTTACTTGCAACTAATGCACTGACGTTGATGTTTGGAAGAAACTGATGGATAGGATGATAACGCTGATCACAATCACGAACAGGATACTGGTAGGAGGAAGAGATGAGGAAAGAGAAGGAAGAAGGAGCAGAAGGAAAGTCTACACTGTAAGAGACTTTACAAAGAGGCATATCTAAATGGCCTTGCTTTAACTGTGCGACAGATCTTAATCGTTCAATTATATTTTTAATGCTTAATATTTATGCTATTTGTGTGTCTTAGGATCTCTTAGATATAAATTACTATTTGCAAAATTGCCGTGTTGAGAGTAATTCAGATTTAAATGGCTGTAAATATTAAACATTATATTTTCACGGATAAGTAACTCTCTATGACGGTAGCCATATATTACCCAGTTTTGTGCAAAACACATAGCTTTATTTTGGTTGCAGTTCACTCAATGCTTTTAAAAATAATTTAAAAATTTAAAAATATTAAAAAGTTTCTACTGAGAAAATTTAAGTTCAGAAAATTTGTTAAAATACTTTGTAACTAACTACCTTGTCAAAATGTGGTTTTACAGCTGAAATGCCAGGGAGTGGAGAATGAAGGTACTTTCCTAATTATATGACCATGTTCAGTTTATAACACAGTCTTATTCATCAACTGCTAATGACAAAATAATCTCAATGATCTCAGCAGTAACATTGTTTGGATTTGAATTTCTCCAGAAACCATTCAATTTGCCACTAGATTTAATATAAACAAAAATAAGCCCCAGTGTCATATGAAGGAAATTTTGGAAATTTTATGGTAAAATGCAACTTCAGCACTGGCTTTGGATGTGGGCAAGCATGGATCAACCCCCCCCCAGCCCTGCAGCTCACTGGCTGGGTGAACACGGGCAAGTCTCTCGACATGAGCCTCAGTTTCTTCATCTGTAAAATGGGTGGAGTAACAGCACCTACCTAGTGCCTACCTGGGAATACTGTTGGGATGTTCCAGTGAAATAATACACATAAAGCTCTTAACATGATGCCTGGCACCACAGTTAAGAATTCTGTTAGTTTCTGTTACGGCATAAAATCGAGTTTCAGTTCTGTGTCGACTCTTACTCTGTTCACAGTGGTTTTTAAATATCTGCATGATTAAAGTCCCCACTGACTTTTATGTAGCAGCAGCAGAGGCCCCTAAGTTAATAATTCAATCAAAAATCTACACAGCTTACGAGGAAAGTATTTTTTGTGAGTTTGATTTGAGTCTTAATAATTTAACTCCGTCATTACTTTAAAAATTATATAAGCAGGAATCAACCATCTGTTGATGTTGGTGTTGCTACAAACACTACAAACAAACAGAAATACGTAAAAGAAAGAGATGCTCTTCAAGACATGAGGAGTAGTTTTCCATGGTATGGGTGATACTTGAAAACAGAAGCCTGGAGTGAAAGCTGCTGTCTCTAATTTGTATGTAATCTCCTTGGTTTATACAATAAACATATGGTAGAAGGAGAAAAATCTAAACACAGAAAGGATGCACGACTCGTCCCCCTACAGCAACAGAGTGCTCGGAAACTAAGAGCATTTAGTTGGCTACAAATACTCAAATACGAGATAAAATTTTGCCTTTGTCTCATGTCCCCGTAACACGCTGAGCGCTCGAGAGGCATTCTAAATCAGTTTACACTGTCTTCTAACCTTGCATAGGATTCCTTAATACATACTAAGCTGTTAAATATCAATGAACCCATTTGATCTATTGGTACATACTTGTCTAAAAATGATAGAATTATTTGTGAAAGACTTCACAGCTGCCGTGGCTATTCAAATCTAGATGAGTCAAGTTCAAATGAGTTAATGGATGGATTTTTAATGAAAATATTGAGAGTTTCAGATAGCAAAATAAATTGAATATTAGAGCTTAGAAAGTGAAAGATTTTTCATTTCCTTGTATTGTTTTGAATAGAAGGAATCCAGGGTACGCAAAGGTAAATGACTTAATCAAGCATGTTACCTTGTGGAGCCAAAGAATCCTAATCTCCCTGGACCACCAGAGAACAATCCCAGAGCAGAATCACACAATTCCTGAGTAAGTAAACGATCTATAGCACATAAATCATAAAAACTACTACACATGTTTACACAATGATCACATTAAATCCTGACAACCCTCAGTGGGCTTTCCCAGATGAGGAGTCAGAACAAGAGAGGTTAAGTAACTTGACCAAGTATACACAGGGAGCCAGTAATTAAGCTTGGATAAACGTGCTCTGGCCACTGGACCATGGAGACTCTCATGAGAGGAGACTGAGAGTTAACTAGACTATGTTTACTCCATCTTTCCCGTACTGTATAAGACAAGGCATGCCCAAAACGAATTCTCCCTTAAATGATAAAATACAGTTGCCGGTTCCAAAGTGGTCTAGCCACTCCAATCGAATGACAGAAGTACACAGACAAGGCCCTCACCTTCCTCAGCTGTCCAGAGACCACTCTTCCTGCCCACAGGAGGAAAAGCAGTATAAAGACCTTCCAACTCTGTATTCTTTCTCTTCTCTTCCCATTTCTATTCAAGGTCATGACTGGATTTTGAGAAAGTAGGTATGGATGCCTCTGAGTGTGGGCTGAATGCACGTTACAAAGGCTCGAATTCATCTTCTCTCTTCCTCCGTTTGGTAGAAGAAGATTAAGATTGAGCTTGAAAGTCTGGTAGCCACAATTCTATGAGGCACAGAAAAGGTGCGGTAGCCACGATTTTGTGACAGCTTAGGAAGAAATGCTGGAAGATCCGTGAGAAGGGGTGATGCACCACGGTCTCAGCTCCTAGCCTGGGCTCTCCCCAGCTGCGGGTCAAGAACACTAGGCTGCAAGGAAGGGGGCCAGAGGTCAGGGAAGAAATGCAGCTGAAGAGGAGGCTAAATATTCTGGGAGGCTGCTCCCTGGGCCACTGTGCCCCACTGGGGACTGTAACAGGACATGGGGGACATGAAGAAAGGCAAGTGAACAAAAAGAACAAAATCCCTGTCCTTACAAAATTTGCACTCTAGCAGAATAACCAATAGCATCATTTCAGAGCAACACATATACAGGCCACTGCGCACTTAGAAATGTGTTAATAAACTTGGGTAGTAACTCTAAGAGCAGTGTTTCATGCTACAGGTTAATTCAGCCACTATGGCAAGTAACTTAAGTTACTTTCTTATATTCTTTCTCTTTAAGAACTATAAACTATGTGTGTTTGAAAATATTAAGGACTAACTCTTGTGTTTTAAATTTTTTACATTCCAATTCCTATAACAAAGTTAGTATTTGCTTCACTTGAACCCCACCCTCTTACCTCCAACCCCAAGAGTACTCTCAGGTAACTCTTTTGGATGGCCTGCCTTCACATGTTGACACATGAGGAACTACCAGCAATTCCTGTATCATAACCGCTAGTTCTGTCACTCTCTGGAATGCAGTGTCCCCTTCTTTTATATATGATACATTCACAGAGAAGAACATAATTTGATTTAAAACTGATAGCTATCTGTACTTTTATGTGTAGTACATGATTTTTTTTAAAAAACTGTAAAATTATTTAGTAAGTCTTTCAAGATAAGTAGCCTGTTTCCTAAAATGGGGGTCAGGATAATTGCAGAAGCAAATGTATTTTTCAGCTGTTTAAGAACAGAAAAGCCAATAGAGCTCCTCCAACAATGCTTTACATAAACTCAAGAGAAGAACTTGCCAAGGTGGATTTATGTAGCCCATGGGACATTTAGCAACGTCTGCAAGACAATTCTGGTTGTCACAGCCGACAGCAGGAGGGGTAGGGAGTGAAACACTATTACTGTCCAGTGAGGAGAGAACAGGGATCCCGCTAACCACCCCATAATGCACAGGACAGTCACTCACAACAAAGAATTATCTGACACAAAATCCAAATAGTGCCAAGGTTGAGACATTCTAGACCAAGTTGGTTGCTGACTTTCAAACTGTGCATTTCCAGAGAAGCCTATCAATCACACTGAACACATAGACACCTCAACATCACAGTAGCTATCTTGAGGGGGTATCTGTTTAAAAAGAATAACCATTGCAAGTCTGGTCGTTATTCAACAGGAAATTCATCTCTTTTCTTCCATTCACTCCTATGGCTTCAATCTGTCACACGAGTCAGAGCCTCTCCTAGGCAAGCTTTCCGCATGTCCCAAACTAACAACAATCTCTCCATACTCCCCGACTCTGTCCAGCCCTTCCCTCCTCTACTCCACGCCTGTGTTCTCAGCCTTGGTGAATGGCAACACTGTTGACTCCCACTGAAGCGGGAAGCCTGGACAGCCTGGGTTCATCCCTCTCCCCAGGACCATCACTATACTTTGCATGTAAGTGTCACTTGATCCAAATGCTGAATTCGAATCCATCATTTTCCAGACCAATTTATATGTGGTAAGCCCAACGAAGTCTCCAGAAAAAAATAAAACTATGCAGCAAAGAACGTAGTTCAGTTTTTAAAAAGAAATAGCACATTTGGAAACATTTCCTGTGTTCATACAATAGGAAGAGTCGCAGACCCAAAAAGAATCAAAGAAGCCCCAGGACATGGTTTAAAGAGTGGAAAAGAGGGCGCCTGGGTGGCTCAGTGGGTTAGGCCTCTGCCTTCGGCTCAGGTCATGATCTCAGGGTCCTGGGATCGAGTCCCGCATCGGGCTCTCTGCTCATCAGGGAGCCTGCTTCCCTCTCTCTCTCTCTGCCTGCCTCTCTGCCTACTTGTGATCTTTCTCTGTCAAATAAACAAATAAAATCTTTAAAAAAAAAAAAAAAAAGAGTGGAAAAGATGTCAAGATAATAGATGAGACCCACTATATAGGGTGCTGAGTCTAAGCTTATTTTCTTTAAAAAGGAAAAAAAAAAAAAAAGCTTTCCAGGAATGAATATCTCAAAGCAATGAAACAAAAGAAAACTACATGAAGGAGAAATAAGAGTACAGCAGGAGAGTTAGTAAAAATTTAAAGATAACAACCTAACACTTGCATAGAGTTGAAGTTGACAACATTCACAGAGATTATCTCACTTTATTCTCTGAAAAACTGTGAGGCAACCAGGTTTTAGAGCATTCTGCATGCTAAGTAGCAGAAAGCATCCAAAACACCCTGACGTAGCCATGTCAAGCGGCCCCCACCATCACATACATTCGCTAACACGGCCATGAGCAGCCGCTCAGTCATGAGCGTCTAAGCAGCTGCTATTTTAGGAATGGAACAGGGGTCACTTCAAGACCCATTTCTGTTCATTTTATGTCTCCAATAATAGAATTTGGTTGGCTGCTGACATCCTTTACTTCTGAGTCTCCAGAAGTACAGACAATATGCTTTACTGTCATATGTGAGTCATTCTGTCTGTTTAAGAGAGAAGATACCGGAAGGTTTTAATAAATTGTAAAGACATCCAAGTGAATCAGAGAAGAGTCAGAATTTAAATTTTGGCCGACAGTTTCCCCTCAACACCTAACATTAGCTCACCTGTAACACATTTAGACAAACTAACAATTCTGTTTATAAATATGCATGGATATCAGCCTGAATCATCACAAAGTTAGGGTGATAAATGATTGAGGATTCCTCTCCTGGGCTGTAACAGCTCAGGTCTAAGCAAAAAGAGTTAACAGAATAGTATTTTTTGAAATATTACCTGATCTGTTTTTCACTTTTACAGATTGTGGTGCTGTACCTACCAATGCTGAGTCACCTTCAGCTTTGGGGGACAGGCAGGCACAGCCAAGAACAAACACTTTGTTGTTCAGTTCTAATTTTGCAAATAGAATTTTTTAAATGACATCAGCAGAAGCAATAGCGCTGCAAGAGTCTGAGAGAGAAATGATACATTTTGATGTCCCAAAAGCACTTGACTTGGAACACCTAGGATTGAGAGTTCCTAATGAAAGCTACTCGTAGGGTTTGATAGGATAATAGCGCAACATGACATTAGAGCAGTTTTCCTGGTTGTAGGAAAACAAAGTGTGATTGGCTGGTAGGAAGAAGTAAGGACCAAGGCGTCTAATTGAAGTTTAGACAATATCTGGGTGCTCTGAAGGTATATATATATATGCAAGTGAATGTCCGGAGAGAGATAAACAGGAGATGGAGTGGTAAGACAGTTAATAAAAAAAAAAAAAAAAAAAAAAAATCAGGTAGACTAAGGAGGATATCCACAAACACTGGGGCTTATGCTCAGCTTCCTATATAAATCTATCTAAATACCTCTGGGAGAACCATTTGGATAGGCCCTCCAAGTCACTGTTGGGTAGATACCACAGAGTAATAATTGTACTGGGGCAGAATGGGATTGAGAGCTCTGAGCTTCCCTTTCATCCTGGCTCTAGTGGGATGTGAAAGAAATCCAAAAACATTCCCAGGGCCCCTTCAAGGGAGGTCCCACAGGGCTCTTGTTGCAGCTACCAGGGAAGGGCTGGGTATAATCAACATGGAGAACTATGGGGCTGGCCAATGAATCAGCAAGCAGTCGTCATGATTTTAGCTTACCTAAAAAAAAAAAAAAAAAAAAAAAATCAACCATAAGATGCCCCAGCTACTGAAACAGCAACAAGGATAACATGAGGACAAAGGCAAAGCTCAATCAGGGTGAGAGACATGGGAAAGGCTGGGGAGCCCCAGGGGACAACTAGACAGACAGATACCTTCCTTCTTCCCTACACTGAGACTATCTGGAGTATGTTGGGGAGTGGGCGAGGGTGGGAGTGGAGGAAGAACGACAGGATGGGAACAGCTCCAAGAAGCACTATTAGTTTGCATTAAATCTTGCACGTGACTGTTTTTATTCCCACGTGCTAAATAGAAGTTAACATAAACTAGCAATATTCCATGTTTGCTCACTACCAGCAGAAAAGGAGATTCCAGAGCTAAACTGAGTTCAATTTCAGAGAAATAAAGTCACATTTCTGCACCCCTAAAAATGTATACAGTTTATATTGTTGAACAGTTCAGAGTGTTCACAGGTCACAGAATCACAAATTATTAATCAAGGTTATCTTGAAGTATGATTCCCACATGCTGGTCCTAAAATGTCTTCCTTCCTTTTATTTCAACAAGATTGTACTCATCTCTCTCCTAAATTCATTAGAACTGAGAGTGGAAGGAAAGGGCAATGCCATACAGGTGCTGCTCATTCTGTGGGACATTCTTTAACCTAGCCCCGGAGTCAGTACTTTGTCTAATCGTACAGAGAACGCCACTTGGAAATAATCATTTGCAATCCCAATTATTCTAACGTTATTAGACTCAGTTCAATTTTGTAACTGATAGTACAAATGAAAGGAATATTGAAACTTAAAATGATCTCCATGATGCCTTTACCACATACCTACACAGTGACCAGATGCCAAGGGGGATCCAGCAAGGAAAGAAGCTCAAAAAGCTACAAATGAATGTGTCCCAGCCTCTGACTTCATCTATTTTTTTGTTTCCTGGCCTTTTAGGGGAAAATTTTTTCCCCTCTCCTACAGAAAACCTTTCTTGAATTCTACTTCAGAAAACTATCCCCCCTAAGATTATGATTTGTCCCAGCAGCAACCATTTCATAAATATTTTCTTGGCATTATCAGAAAATACTAGTACTGTTATGTGGCTGATCTGTCTCTCCCAAGAAGACAATGTGAATGAACATTTTAAATCCCCAGTGTCTAATTCAGTTGACTTTCTGTGTCAAAGTGGTAAACATCGTTCATACGTTAAAATTCAGTTCACCCTCCAAATAATAACAGAGGGTAAGGACTACCATTATCACGTCCACTTCAGAGATGAGGACAAAGAAGCACAGAGAGGGAGAGGGATAGAACTGAGGATCAAACTCAGTGGGCCTGGCTCCAGGGTAGATGCTCAATAAAAGTTTGTTAAATTGAACTCAAGCTGGAAATCCAAAGTTCCCTTCTTCCAGATACTGCCTTTGGTCAGCACATTTTAAACCAATAGTCCATGAGAATGCAATTAAAGAAACACTGCATCTTTTGTTGAAATAATTTGTCTGCTACATTACAGATGTCTTTCTTCCACTGCCATACTCCTTCACTTTTTCCAAGATATCATTATTTTCTTGAGCCAAAAATCATAATAATATAATGACTTTTGTCAGCTTCCACAAGACTAGCTTTTTGGTAGAGAAGAAACTAATTCTTTCCATGAGCTGTTAAAAGACATTATCTATTACTATTATAGTAGACACACACATACACAAAGTACAAACCACACAAACAAAACGCCTGTTACCCATTTTTCCCTCAGAACAAGGACAACTTTGTTCTCCATTTATATAACAACAAAAGGAAAAGATTTATGACCAATTCTTTTAGTGGTAATTTTAACTTTTTTTTATAATTATGTTGGAATCCTTCAGGATTTGATTAATGAGCAACCCCTTTTAGAATCTCTATGAGATAATATACCTCAAAGGAAACTTCATTTTCTAAAATGTTTTTGAAACTACTCATTGCCTAGCTATGACTTCTACTGTAACACATCCCTTTAGTTACACTATCTTCTGATTCAAGACACATACCTACTACACACACAATAATCTCAAAACTCTGCCCTTCCCTGTCCACGCCTCTCCAGCCTTTGTTTCCATCTGTCATCAAACACCTCAGCCCTCCCCAAATATCTATACTTAACATGTGTTTCCCAGTTACAGTTTCCTCAATATAAAACCCCAGTAGCTTTTGTTATTTTACAGACTTAGATTTATAGAACCAGTCATCAGGAAATAGTTTATTTTTTCATACACATTTTGAATATACTTAGAACATGTAACTTCTCACTGTCACAGTTACTTACATAGGAAAAGTAAGTTCTTCATTCATCCTTATATAAATTTATTAAAATAGGCAAATATAAATATACCCTTCAAAATTCTAGTCCCTATACTTACACTGAGACCCATTTAAAGTAAGATTTTTAAAAATATAGATACTAGAGGACTTTTCACACTTATTTTTAGTTGTTTTCAAACAATGATTAATTTAACCTGCTTTTATCCAGACCTGAGGTCAAAACGCTCTATCTACCCTCAATCTCCCTATATCAGATATGTACGCATTCAATAGTTCCTTATCATCTCATCAAGGAGCACAGTTTGTCACCGTCCACAGGGCTCCCCAATCCTTTCCCTTCTCCCTTTTGGGATATTCTTACCTTTGGAATTATACTCACTGACATTTCAGCTTTTAAGTTGGTGCTGAAGAATAAAACACAATAGTACACCAGGGAATGGGCTGGCTTAGTATCATCCTCTCAATATCCCCATACTTCTAGTTGGGTCTCAGTGCAAGGTCACGCTCTCTTTCACTCTGTCGCTTTGTAGCTAAATTTTGTCCTATTATCCAGTATCTTAGTAACTAGATCCTGTCCGGTTAGTCTACGACTGAGATGTGGCACTAGAGCTCTCATGGTCCATGCTTGAGCCCTTTCTCCTTAGCCCTGATGAAAGGACGGAACTCTAACCTCTACCACCTAACAAAACATTCTCTACTCTGACTCCCATCTGAATACTCTACCTTTACCTCTGCTTGACTTGGGTATGTAGAAACCTCCCCAAATGGCACACTCTATCTGTGCCCTTCCATTTATCATAAGATTCCATTACTAGTGAACTCTCAGATTCTTCAAGTCTACCATTACTATACCCTAGAAGTATAGGAGATGTTACTTAGTAAGCCCTAGCCTAGCTACCAGTCACACTCCTCTTCTATAATCCCTGTTTTGGAATAAATAGCCATGTTTTGTAGTCCATGTTTTGTAGCTAACATTATAGCTAACCAAATAATGTACTGTCCAAAGTCAAAAGGGGTGTTATTAATTGTTCTCGGACAACAATTATGCTTGGCAAACTGGGAAGTGTAGTCATCCTACAAAGTACTAAACCAATGGTGAATACTTATCCAAACAAGCAAAATGCAAAACCAGCCAGTCTGTGGCCTGGCCAGCAACCTATGACCTGGGAGGTTGATTAAAAAGATGATTGGGCCAACTTCACAGTTTGCAATTTAAAATAAGGTGGACAGGAAAACTTCCAGTTGGTTGTAGGTGCTATAGTCAAAAAGTTGGATCAGAGCAGAAGAAGCCAGGATGATCAAGAAGCTGGTTATATTGGAAAATGAAGAATCCAGTGAACTTTAGCGAGAATCGTAACCCACCTGACAGAGTCCTCAGACCTAACTGGACTTCCGGTTCCTGTAAGTGGACTTGCCCAGACTCCCATGTGATCCACACAATGCAATCCAGATTTCTACTGAGCTAGTGGGCATAAATACTAGTTCTCACAGTAAGAGTTAACTAAAATGCAGTCCTCAAATTAATTTTCAACTATCCCTCTTCAACACTTCCTCTTATGTACCCAACCTCATTTAACAGGATCATCATTTAATTATTATCATGTTCCCAAGTCTCTTTTCTTCGCTAACCCTTCACTCTCCTAAGTCATCAAGTTTTGGGGCCTGCCTCAGACCACTATGAAACCAGGCTTTCTTCTCCATTCTCACTGATGCCAGTCCCTCAGTACGGTCTCTCCATTTTGGGAAACTCTACCTCCCAAATTGCTCTTTTCATTACTAATCCACTCAACCTCCATATAGCTCAGTATTCAATGAGAAATAATGTTCTTCTGGACCAATAATAGGAAAAGAAAATGTAACAGGATAGGAGAAAAGAGATCCTATTCATCACAGCAATGATATCTATAAGGAGTCTAGGAATAAATCTAACCAAACATAAGCAAGAAGTTTATGGGAGAAATAGTTTATGGGAGAAATATACAAAAGATTATTAAAGAACACAGGAATGCTTGAATAAATTGACGGATAGAACACATTCATAGAAAGGAAGAATCAACACAGTCAAGATGTCATATTCCTCAAATAACCTAAAAATCAAATGCAATTCCCTACAAAATTTCAATAGGGCTCTATGTGTGTGTGTGTGTAACTTAATTTGGCAACTTAATTTTCAAATTCCTATAGAAAATACAAGGACCAAAAATAGCCAAGGAGAAGTGTGAATAAGAGCAAGTTGGGAAATATTAAATATTAATTAAATATTAAATCTACTAAATATTAGATTTATCATAAAGCTATATTGCTAAGATAATGAAGTTTTTGTGGAAGTCTTCAGTGATACAAAGAAACAATAAAGAGCCCCTAAACAAACCCTTGCCTACCTAAAAATCAGATACTGACAGAAGATGTACCATAAACCATGGAAAAGGACAGACTACTTAAAAAATGGTGCAGAGCCAGAAATAAAACATGCTTCCTACTTTAAGGCCCACTAAAAATATCAGATATGATTAGAAGTGATAAAAGACCTGAGTTTGAAAGATAAAACGTTAAAACTGCTCAAGGAAATATAGAAGAGTATCTGTATAATCTTGTGATAAGGAAGGATTTCAGTGAGACAGAAGAATCATAACCTATAAACGAAAAGATAAATAAATCTGACCACAGCAGAATTTAAAATTTTAGTGCATCAAAAGTTACAATTAAAAAACTGAAAAGGCAAGCCAAAGACAGAAAAGATAGCTAAACATACATAGTGCATAAAGTTTTTTTAATTCAGAAAAATATAAAGAACTCCACAAATCAGTAAGAAATTGTTATTTTTTCCCCAATAAAAAATGAGAGAGTTACAGACGAGGAACCAGAATGCCCAACACATTAAGAAAAGATGTTCAATCTTATTAGTAATTACAGAAATGCTAATGAATCCGACAGGATAACATTTCACACAATCGGATTCATCACAAGACATCTCACATATTGTTGGTGAGTGTGTAAATGGTAGGGAATTATACCACATTGTAGGACAATTTGAAAATAGCAAAGTTGAAAAAGACCAAGGCATTTCATTTCCAGATATTTATGAGAGAAATAGTGCACACATGCACACGGAAACATGAACAAAAATATACATAATACAGACGACTGGAAAACAACTTAAATATCCATTCATGAGCATACAGATTAAGCAATTCTGAGATACTCGTAAATGGAACATTAGCATAATAAATTAGAAAAGATATATGCATTTATGTATACAAATTACTCAAAACTGTGCTCTTACTGGGCCATTCTCATCATGCTCTTATTTATTCCATCTCTTTAAAATACAGAAAACAACATTCTCTTGTGCCTATTTCCACCGTCCTATACCACCTCATTTGCTTCCACTTTGCCAAAACATCCTTGACAACTTTCTACATTAGCAATTTTCAATTCCTCTCCTTTTATTTCTCCTTAGCATGCCTCAGTCAGGCTTTTCCCCTAACATTTCCATAAGTATGTTTTAGTTAGTTCACCATTGACCTCTGTGTTGATGAACCAACTGCTCAGTTCTCAGTCCTCATCTTTTGTACCGCTGACCACCCCTCCTCCTCAACCCTAGGATTCCATACTACCTTATGAATCCCACCTCACTGATCATTCTCCAGTCCCCTCTGTTGGTGCCTTCCTTTCTCACTGATCTCTAAAGATTGGAGGGTCACAAGTTTCCCTTGCTAGATCTATTCTCTATCTCTACACATTCCTTTGGTGATTTTATCTAGTCTGGTGGATTATGTCTTCTACATACTGATGACTTTCAAATGTATATTCCCAGCTCAAACCTCTTTCCCAAATTTCAGATTCATATGAGATACATGAACAGAGCCAAAACTCTGTTCCTGATCTTCCCTCCATAAAGTGTATCCTTGTAGTCATATCATTTCCGTCAGCGCCAACTCCAATGTTCTAATAGCACTGGTCAAAAAATTTGAGTCATCCTTAAACTTCCTTAACTTCTTAACTTAACTTTCTTAACTTCCTTAACATTCCTTAACTTCCCTCCACACCCAACTACTCAGTAAATCCCATTGTCTCTGCCTAAAGACAAAACAAAACAAAACCCAGAGTGTAACCATTTCTCCCACCACCTCTACAATTACCCACTTTGGTCCAAGCCACCATCATTTCTCTTCCAGATTTCTACAATAGTCTCCTAATTGGTCTCCCTGACTGTAATCATTGTAATCCCACACAGCAACCTGATCAAGCTTTTTGGAGTATAATTCATTATTTCACTCTTCAATAGCATGCATTTCACTCAGGGTAGAAGCCAAAGTACTAACACTCCATTCTCCACACTCTCCCACCTCCCCTATGACTATAGTCGTCACTATCAGAGCTTCAGCCACACATAATTCCTTTGTGCTTCCTAAGTATATAAGTCACTCTTCTGCCTTATGGCTCTTACACTGACTTTCCTCTCTGCCTAGAACATTCTTCTCCCACGCAAGACTATAGCAGTAATTCCCTCACCTACTTCAAACAACCTGTAGACAACCTTTTGTTGTTTACATCAGGAGAAAAGGTTTGAGTCCCTTCCATCAATTGGAACAAATAGCTATCAAAAAAGCAAGGAGTAAAATAGCAGGAAGAATGGAGGAAGGGAAAGGGAGCAAGGAAATTGTTGTGGGTAAACCATTTCATATCTAATTGAAATATGTTACAAAACTTCAATGTATTTTTTAAAGTAGTATTTTGGCTGGCATGATTTCATAAAACCAAACTTCTTTTCTTCCTTTCTTTCTAGCAACGGGCTTTGAGAATATTTTAAATTATGCAGTAAACAGTTAATTTTTGACCACCTTTGAGAATGAAAAATTTGCCCCTCTGTTATGAGTATACACTCTTGAATGTTCATGTCAGTGTGTACCTCAAAGTGCCACTCTGGAGGCTGTGTTAATAAAAAGGTATTGTCTTTTACTTTAGTAATGAAGTCTAGACCAGTGCTGGTCAGTAGAGCTTTCTGCAGTGATGGCCATATTCTGTATTGGCACTGTCCAGTATGGCAGCCACACACACTTGTGACTACCAAGTACTTGAAATGTGACAAGCATGACTGAGGTACTGAATTTTAATTTTAACTTAAAATTAAATATCACATGTGTTAGTGGCATTTATTGGACAGGATGGGTATTCAGGTGGTTACTCAGGTGGCTGGAGTGACTGAATGCTCAGCAATAAGAGGTTATATTTTCAAATCAACTGTTTCCCTTAGTATTTTCTTTTTCTAAGTTTTTCTCAGCTTTAGTGATAACTGACATATAAAACTATAAAAGTTTAAGGTGTACATGATAATTTGACACATGTTCATACTGTGAAATGATTACCATAATAAGATTGGTTAATATCTCATCACCTCACATAATTACTTTTCTTCTTCTGTGGTGAGAATACTTTAATTTATTCTTCTAACAATTTTGAATATATAGTACAGTATTAACTAGAGCTACTATGCTCTACAAGAGATCCCCCCAATTTACTCCTCTTGTAACTGGAAGTTTGTACCCTTTGACCAATATCTCCCCATTTCCCCAAATTCCCAGCCCCCGGCAACAACCATTCTATTCTATTTCTATGAGTTTGGCTTTTAAAGATTCCACATATAAACAAGATCAGAATTTGTTTTTCTCTTCTGAGTCATTTCATGTTGCATAATGCCCTCAAGGCCCATCCATGTTGCTGCAAATGGCAGGATTTCTTTCTTTTATGTGGCTGAATAATATTCCTGTGTGTGTGTGCATGTTTCTTTATTTATCTGTTGATGGACACTTAGGTTGTTCTTGTCCTGTCTGTTGTAAATAATGCTACAGTGAACATGGGACTGCAGATATCACTTCAAGATAGTGATTTTATTTCCTTTAGTTGTGTGATTGCTGGATTAAATAGTAGCTCTGTCTTTAATATTTTGAGGAATCTCTACCTTGTTTTCTATAGCGGCTGCACTGTTTTGCATTCCCACCAACAGTGCTCAAGGGTTCCCTTTTCTCCACATCCTTGTTAGCAGTAATTAGCTCTTATCCTTTTGATAACAGCCATTCTAACAGGTGTGAGGTGGACTCTCATTGTGGTTTTGATTTGCATTTCCTAATGATTAGTGATGCTGACCATCTTTTCATGTACCTATTGTCCATTTGTATGTCATCTTTGGACAAGTATTTATTCAGTTCCTCTGACCATTTCTTAATTGGGTTGGTTTTTTTCTACTGAATTGTGTGAGTTCCTGGGAACCATGACTTAACAATTATCTTGACTTTCAATTTCTGATCTGGGCCATGAAGCTGAAAGTTGGTGCAGTAGTTAAGTGTACAGGCTTTGGATTCTGAAAGTCTTGAATTTGCGTTCTAGCCCTGCCATCTTATTGTAGTTAATGTAGACATGGGCAAGATAACCTTAACCCCTCACCCATAAAATAGGAAAAGATAATAATATTACCTACCCCTGACGATTTCTGTGAAGAATAAATACGGTAATGAATACAAGGCGCTTAACAAAATGCTTGCTACATAATAAACAGTAAGGAAACATGTGCAACAATTATTACCGAGTTTGATGAACAATTTTCCATGAGTTTGATATTATGAATAAGTCTGTGATGTTATTTTCTATAGCTTATGAGATTCCTAAGCCCATGTTTCACTAAAAATCACTGACGCAGGGTGTCTGGGTGGCTCAGTTGGTTGAGCAACTGCCTTTGGCTCACATCATGATCCCAGAGCACCAGGACCGAGTCCGACCTTGGGCTCCCCGCTCCACAGGAAGTCTGCTTCTCCCTCTGACCTTCTCCTCTATCATTCTCTCTCTCACTGTCTCTCTCCCTCAAATAAGTAAGTAAAATCTTAAAAAAAAAAAAAAAGTCACTGACATAGAACTTTTCTAGGTGGTAAGGTATACAATAAGAATAATGTAATAAAGCAGAATTGCTTCTGAGCTAAACTGTTAGAATCACTGAATTGCAAGGACCTTCATACCTGGTCACCTAGTTCAATCATTCGATCAAACAAATACTTGATTATCCTCAGTAACATCCTTTGCTTCCAGTGTTTTCTGAGTATTCCGGTAAGAAAAAGCTCATGGATGGGCAGCCCATCCATGCAGAAAGTTCCTCCCTATGTGAAGGGAAAATCTGTTGTTCTAAGGCATCTCCAACCAAGTGGTCCTAAACTTATCTCCCCAAACTATAAAGAACAACGCCAAACTCTCTGTCAATCATTACGCTCAAATATATGAAATATACTTTCAATTCCGTTATAAAATGTTCTCAAGATGAAATATCTACATTCTCTTCAATAGCGTGACTTAAATTTCCTTAGTTTTCTGCTGATTCTCTTCCAAACTCATTCCAATTCAGTCAATATTCCTCATAAACTGACTCAATATGAAAAAAAATTTTTAATGTTAAAAGCTGACCTTAGAAAAAGATTTTCCTGAAAAAAAAATGTTATATATTTTTCAAGAAGTGATAATGAGGCTCATGATGAAATATCAGAGAGAGAGCAGCTCTTTCAATCTCTTTCTTGATACAGACTCACACGCATGCATTACCTACGGATAAATGAGGCAGCATAGATTGATTAAGAGGAAGACTCTGGGGCAGGACTGCAAGGGGGCCAATCATTTAACCTCTCCATACCTCAGAATTTTCACTGTGCTACCTCATGCTGATGTGGTAAGGAATAAATTAGTTAATACATGTAAAATGCTTGAAACAGCCATACAGGAAGGCCTTTTGCTTTTTTTCCATATAAATAATAAGAAAGCCTCGGGTGATGTATGAAAATATGTAAGACCATGAGACCAAAATTAAATCTATATTCATAGACCACATTTTCATTTTCCCAGCTAAACAGAAACCTGTAGTTTGAGTTAAATTTAAGTGAATACATATAGATTTTCTGAACAGAGAAATGTTGGGCTTTGATTTTAAAGTTCAAATCAGTTCAATACTAGCTGATCACCTAAAAGTCTGTCACCTGTTAGAGCACAAAACTGTTTAAGACAGCCCTTCTTTCAAACAGCTGTGGTGAGACTGGGAATAGGCATGGAAACAAATTACCACAATGTGGGTAATTCATTCATTGTATGGATAAAGTGCTTTGGGAACAGGGCACCACCACAGTAAAGATATGAGGCAATAACTCATAGCCTACTGTTTTATTAAAAAACAACAGAACATCTAAATAGCTAGAGAACAATTGTTCTGAATAATATTTTGAATAAACCAGTCTTAAAAAATCCCTCCAAACTTGAAGGGCTGCAAAACCAGCCCTTTCCCATACAGCTCAGCTTAACTGCCAGGCTGAACAGCACAGCCTCATCTTACTAGCAAGTGGCCACTGATACCCAGGTTCCATGGCTAAACAGAGCCATTCCCATCTGCCTGGTGTGAATGACCAGTGCCACAGAAGCATATATTCCCAATGGTTTTAGACTATTATCTTGTTGTCACCTTATGCTATAAAAAAGCTCAAAGATGACACAGTGAAACCGTCCAACAAGCAGGATGTGACTCTAAGTTACCCTATCCACTCCTCCACCAGCCACTGCAAAGAGAACTGGTAGGACCTAATTTTATTCCATATAATTGTTTTCATAGACCCCACCAACTGCGGGATGCCTGGGTAGCTCAGTCAGTTAAGCATCTGCCTTCAGCTCAGGTCATGATCCCAGAGACCTGGGATCGAGTCACACATCGGGCTCCTTGCTCAGTGGGTGCCTGCTTCTTCCTCTGTCTGCTGCTCCCCCTGCTTGTGTGTTTTCTCTCTCTAACAATTAAGTAAAAAAAAAAAAAAAAAAAAATCTTAAAAAAAAAAAAGAAAAAAGAATCTACCAACTGCCATTGGCCTTTGGACAGAATTAACATGGCAATCAAATAAAAAAACATTTACCTTAAAAAATCAAGAACATAGGCTTAGGTATCAGATTATCCTAGATTTAAATCCCAGCTCAGATGCTAATTCAAAAATAATCTCTTCAACTTTATAGAGGAAATATTTCAGAAATTGGCTTTTTATTTTCAGTGATTAACCACAGGTTACACAACTTGTCCAAGTATCTGTTTCCTCAAAAGTAAAATGGAAATGGTAACAGCAGCTAACCCTTAAAGTTATAAGTATTAAAAAGGAACAAATGTAATATGCATAGCCATATTACATTGGCTGTAATATCTGATGTCCGACCCCAGAAGTATGAACTATGGCTAAAACAAACAAAAAAATACATATATATATATACATATATGTATATGTATATATATATATGTATATGTGTATATATATATATATATATATATATATATATAAATAAATTTAAGGTATTATTTACTATCAAGTTACTAACCTACTCAAAACCTTTACCTCAGATCTGAATTTGCACACAGATATAAATTCCTACCCTCCCAGCTGAGGCACAGGATTCTAGCTCTGATCACAGACAACAAAAAGTTAAGTTCCCAACTACCAGTACCCACCTAAACAGCCACAACGTGTTTTTTAAAACAATTTTCTTGCTTTCTTCATGGAATAATAAAAAGACACAAGATTATTATGACTAGACAGTCTGTCCTCTATACAACTGTTGTTATTTCTGCTCTGTTTGACTTCCTAAAGTTTGGAATTTCAGGAAATGAAAGCTATAAGTCTTTTAGAGACCTCTGAAGACAACCTGAGGTACATTTAGGGTATCATAAAAGAGAAGGTGGTCTGACAAAATGAAATCCAGCAGTAGCCCTCCATTTCATTGGACATCTGACAAGCACAGTAGATAAAATGAAGAAATTAAGAACTACAGCCAGATATAACGTTTATCTAAAGAAAGTCTAAATTATCCCTCCAAACTAAGAAAGCCAAATTAAGATAAATAGGGTTCACAGTAATAGGCACTTTGTTCCGAAAATAACTGGCAACTACCAATCCAGAGAGAAATAATCCAGAGTCAGGTAAGAATAATGGTCTCCTCCAAGGCAGAAAAGAATGTAAATATCTAGATAAAGTTCACTAATTTTGATTCCCAGTTGGGAATGACACCTAGCAGGTTTAACTGTATAATTACAAAATCCCATTTTGCAGAAGTCACACTAAGGTGATTTGAGAAAAGCTACTACCCTGGATATAGCTAAGCTGAGGACATTATGAACCATCTTATGAAACAGATTAAAGTAGTAATCAGAACCTCTGAAAGTAAAATGGAATCAAATTTTGATTTGTTAATGGAATTAAAACATCTTAAGCCTCCTATGCCAATGAGGTAACAGCAAAAGTAAAGCCAAAATGGAAACAAGGATTAAATCCAAGAAAGTACTTGGTACTTCATATAATACACACAGTAAGCTTTTATCATCAGATATACTAGGTGGGAGAAGGGTGATGAGGCTAGGGGTAGAATTTGAAAAGGACAGTAGCAAAGAATTAAATGAAAATATAAAATATTAAATTATACTTACGATATTACTATATATTACCATGCAAAATACATATTCACAGGATGATATGAACACCTGATATGACTTGCTTAAGAAATGGACTTCTGGAAATTTTTGTCTTGACTTTGTGTTATGTTTTTTAATGTGCTTTCCATAAAGCAAGAGAGAAAATACTTTATATATAAATATAAAAATATAAGTATGTATGTATAAATATGTATGTATATCACAGAAAAAAAGGATTCTATTGTTTATAGAAGCCCCACAGTAAGCTCTTTGATAAAAGACCAGTTTGGGAAAATCCTGATAAATAAACATCTAGGTCGATAAAACAGATCTACCGAGAATCACAATTAGTTTATTAGTTGTAAGGAATGCCTACTTTTCTGTTGATAGAGCAACAAAACTAGTTAGTCACCATTATGGTGTGAAATCTCTGGGGCTGATGTAAGGGTATAAATCACCTTTGTGCATTGATAGTGTTAACTGCATGGTAACTATCAATAGAAACATATACTTTTGAAATGCAGTAATAGTTATAATTCTAGTTATATTTATTTATAGTTAACTGTCCTGATACTCTGGTACATATTACGGGTAAGCACTGTGCTGGATACTAGAAAATATTTTATTTTTCTGTCTGAGATACGGATTCCATAAAAAAGTACCATTGATTTGCAATTATATCAAAATTTTAGTGGAACTAAATTAATGTTTACTTCATATCACTCTGAAAGTTTTAAGTTTCCTTTAACTAACCTTGAAAATAGCTCTACAGTTTTTTTCCCATAACAAATTTACATTTCCATGATATTTTGCTTGTTTTGAATAATGACTCCTTCTCCAATTAGTTAGTCTGTGATCTCTGTGAAGGCAGGAACCATATTTATTCTATTTACCGCTTTTAGCCACAACAGGTGCCTAGAATACAGTAGATCCACACAATATTTATTTGTTGAGTAGACAAATGAGTGAATTCACTGTATATTCAAACTGCAATACCTCAGAAGATTACAAAGTCAATAAAGAGCAAGGGATGTTCACATATAGTATCATCTCCTACTTTTCCAGAATTCTGTTATAGAGAATACAGTTCTAGAAAGAAAAAAAAAATGCCTATTTCCTAGCAAAAGATATTTTAATATGTCCATATTCTAAAACTCACTGACATGGTTCTTACAAAAGTCCTCTCCTTTCAGGCCTATGGGATCTTGATTTGTTTGTACACAATAACAAGTCCAGCTCTTTCTTTCCTACTTAGAAGAAGAATTAAAGGGGGGAAGAAAAATATAGTAAGACACAATTGACAGCAGAGGGAAGTGATGGGTAACAGCCTGACAGCAAAGAAGAAGAAACAGACCAGTGTAAAATGCACTTTACTCACATTTCATTGAATTTTGTGCTTTGGCGTGTAGAGCCCTGGGCAGAAATCACATGGTGTTAACACACCCTGCAGATATTCAGGATGCTTTGTTTTAATTAAACTGTGGAATTCCCCTGGTCTGCACCAGTAGACTGGCTACTAGGTATCTTGGGGTTGGGACAGGCGGGGGACATTGGTGGCATTTTTGATAGAACACCAAAGATACTATCCATCTATCCAATATTCATTAGTTGATAAGCTGGACTTCATTAAAATTAAAAACATCTGCTCTACAAAAGGCAGCATATCAAGAGAATGAGAAAACAAGCCACAGACTTGGAGAAAGTAATTGCAAAAGAGCTGTCTGATAAAACACTGTTTTAACCCTAACCCTAACTCTCATTCATTCCACTCTGGAAGACAGCTGGGCAGTTTCTTCTAAAACTAAACCCATTCTTAGCATATGATCCAGCATTTTTGTTCATTAGAATTTACTAGAAGCATCTGGGTGGAGTAGTCGATTAAGTGTCCAACTCTTGGCTTAGGCTTGAGTCACGGTCTCAGGGTTGTGGAATCAAGTTGGGGTCTGTGCTCAGTGTGGAATCTGCTTGGGATTCTCTCTCCCTTTTCCTCTCCCCCCTCACTCATGGGCTCTCTCTCACTCTCCCTCAAATAAATAAATAAATCTTTAAAAATAAAAACAGAGTTTACTACAGGACCTGAAAACTTACATCCGCACAAAAACCCGTGCGTGCAAATGTTTAAAACAACCTTACTCCTAATTGCCAAAACCTGGAAGCAACCAATACGTCCTTGAGTACGTCAGTGGATAAATAGACTGTGGTACATCCAGACAATGGAATATTACTTGACACTAAAATGAAAAGAGCTATCAAGCCATGAAAAGTCATACAAGAACTGTAAATGCACATTACGAAGTGAAAGAAGCCAATCTGAAAAGGCTACGTATGATTTCAACTATAGGATGTTCCGGGAAAAGAAAAATCACGGCGACAATAAAATGTTCAGTGGTTGCCAGGAATTGTGGAAGTGCAAAGGAGGGATGAATAAACTGAGCAGAGGATTTTTAGGGCAGTGAAACTACTCTATGCTTCAATAACGGACACTCAATACTTCAATAATGGATATATGTTATCATGTATCTGTCCAAACCTATTGAATGTACAACGCCAAGAGTGAATCCAAAGATAAATTATGAACTTTGGATGACTGTGATATGCCAAAGAAGGTTTACCCTGGACTTAAAAAATAGTAAGAGGTTCAAACTTCCAAAATAAAAAATAATAATAATAATAATAATAATAAACAAGGAACCATTCTAATGAGGGATGTTGATATAGGAGAAGCTGTACCTGAGTGCAGGCAGGAAACTCCACAGTAATGATAAATAATTTATTCCATTATTTCCTTATTAACAGACTATTCCATTTGTTTCCAGTTATTCCCAACTAAAAACTGAAATAAACAGCCTCCTCACAGTAATCTTTGCCTACTCATGCTTTTATTTCTACAGAGCAATTAACTACCATTTATTGAACACATACTATGTGCTGAGCATTCTAATGCCTTATTTGTATTATCTGATTTAATCTTTTCATATATTATGAGGTTGGTATGAACTACGAGGTAGGTACAATACTATGAAATGGGTACTCTAAGTATCCTATTTTACAGAAGAAGACAGCTTCTAGCGATACTGACCATCTTTTCCTATAGCCACTGGACATTTGATTTCTCTTCACAAGAACAGACCTCTTTGTCCTCTTTTTTAACTGGGTCAATTGAAGAGGCACTTTGCATGATATGGATATTAGCCCTTTTTCTTCATATATATTACAAATATTTTTTACAGATTGTCATTTTCATTTGTTTATAGATTATAAATTATCAAATTTTATAACTTTGCCATAAACAAAATTTCACTCATATATGCAATCAAACATCTTTCTCCTTTTCTTTAGTTTCTGTACTTTCTGTCCCCTGCTGTCTTATTTAAAAATACATCCTCTAATCCTAAATTACACAATATTTTTTAAATTTTCTTTTATTATTTTCTTTAGTTCCCATATTTAAATACGCACCAAGAGTTTAATTGTATGTGTTAAGTAGGAATTTGATATTATTTTTATAAATTAATATAAATGTTGTCAGCACCATTTATTAAATAAACTCTCTTCTGCAAGAGACTTAAAATATCACTTTTGTTGCATATCATGCTATCAGTTTCTGAGCACTATTTTGTTGTAAGATAAATATCACGAATTAGCAAACTGCAGTTCAAAAAATAAATCACATCCATAGAGCTGCTTTTACCCTAAAAGACACAGTTGAGTAGTCAAGGGAGAGGCAATTTGGCCCACAAAGTTGAAAATATTTACTATCTGGCCTTTTACAGAAAAAAGTTTGCTAATCCCTACCCTGTATGTTATCTGCTAGCCATTGATTGTTAGCATGGCATTACAGTTAGTTTTAATTTCAGCTAATGAAAAATCCTGTTCACTGTTCTTTTTTGCCTATTCTGGAGCATTTATTCTTCTACGTAAAGTTGCAAATACTTTTAGATAGTTTAAAAAAAGACTAAAAAGGGGCACCTGGGTGGCTCAGTGGGTTAAAGCCTCTGCCTTCGCCTCAGGTCATGATCCCAGGGTCCTGGGATCAAGCCCCACATCCGGCTCTCTGCTCAGCAAGGAGCCTGCTTCCTCCTCTCTCTCTGCCTGCCTCTCTGCCTACCTGTGATCTCTGTCTCTATCAAATAAATAAATAAAATCTTTAAAAAATAAATAAAAAGTAAAAATAAAAAAAGACTAAAAAACTCCTTAAGCACTGAAATTGGGGTTGTATTAAATGGTTTGTGTTATATTGCTGTGCCATCCAAGAACAGTATCTTTGAGTCTGGTTTTAAGGTCTTCTATAAGATTTTATTATTTTCTGTATAAATCTACTATCTTTCTTTTACAATGTATCCTTAGGGTTTTTTTTAATTTTTTATTTATTTTTTAAATTTCTTTTCAGTGTTCTAAATTCATTGTTTATGCACCACACCCAGTGCTCCATGCAATACATGCCCTCATAATACCCACCACCAGCCTCACCCAACCTCCCACCCCCCCACCCCTCCAAAACCCTGAGATTGTTTTTCAGAGTCCACAGTCTCTCATGGTTCTTTATTTTTATTTAAGTAGGATCTTTTGGCTGTTTTCCATTTCTGGCTATATGTCAACAGAATAGGGGAAAACTATTGCATTTTAAATATTTATTGTATATCAAGCTTCCTTTCTCAATTCTTGTACTGTCAATTGTTTACAGTTTCCCAGACTTCACAAGTGTATGAACAAGTTCAAATATGAACTGTAAAAGTTCAAATAGTTTTATTCTCTTTTGTCTATAATAATTTAATGTTCTAGTCTTATATCATTATTTAGATCCTCCGGAGTTGCACTGATTAATAATGGAGAAAGTAGGCATCCCTATTTTGTTTCTGATCTGGCTACCAGTTACTTCTACAACCTAATCTCCTACAATCATACCAGCCTCGCTGTTACTCCAACAGTCAAAGCATCTTCCTACCTTAGGCCCTTCACACATGCTATTAATTAAGCCTACGTTTCCTCCCCAAATATTTATACAGCTTCCTTCTCTTTTTAAAATTTTCATTAAAATTCTAGTTAGTTAACATATATAGTAAAATTGGTTTCAGCTGTAGAATTCAGTGATTCATCACCTACATATAACACCCAGTGCCTATCACAATAAGTACCCTCCTGAGGACCCACCACCCATTTAGCCCATCCCCCACCCACCTCCCTCCCGCAACCCTGTTTGCTCTCTATACTTAACAGTCTCTTATGGCTTGCTTCCCTCTTTTTTTTCTTCCCATATGTTGATGTTGTTTCTTAAATTCCACCTATGAGTGAAATCATATAGTATTTCTCTCTTATTTTGTTTAGCATAATACTCCCTAGCTCCAACTATGTTGTTACAAATGGCAAGATTTCATCTGTTTGATGACTGCGTAATGTTCCATTATATATCTAATATGTACATATATTATATATGTGTGTAATAATATTTATACATATATATGTATTATATATGTATACAAATATATATAACATATACATACTACACACACACACATAACATCTTTATCCATTCATTACTTGATGAACATTTGGGCTCTTTCCACAGTTTGGCTACTATTGATAATGCTGCTACAAACATCAGGGAGCATGTAACCCTTCAAATCTGTATTTCTGTGTACTTTGGGTAAATATCTAGTAGGGCACTTGCTGGGGCATAGGACAGTTCCATTTTTAACTTTTTGAGGAGCTGTCATACTGTTTTCCAGAGTGGCTGCACCAGTTTGCATTCCCACCAACAGTGTAAGAGGGTTCCCCTTTCTTCACATCCTCACCAGCATCCGTTGTTTCCTGTGTTGTTAATTTTAGCCGTTCTGACAGGCATGAGGTAGTTATCTCATCATGGTTTTGATTTGCATTTCCCTGATGCTGAGTGATGTTGAGCATCTTTTGATGTGTCTGTTAGCCATGTGGATGTCTTCTTGAGGAAAATGTCTGCTCATGTCTTCTGCCTATTTCTTAATTTGGAGTATTTGGTTTTGGGGTGTTGAGTTATGTAAGTTCTTTATATACTAACCCTTTATCAGATACGTCATCTGCAAATATCTTCTCCTATTCCATAGGCTGCCTTTGGTTTGTTGTTTCCTTCATTGTGTAGAAGCTTTTAAGCTAAATGAAGTCCCAATAGTTCATTTTTGTTTTTGCTTCCCTTGCCTCTGTAGATGGGCCTAGTAACAAGTTGTTACAGCTTAAGTCAAAGAGTTTGCTGCCTATGTTCTCCTCTATGAGACTGATGGTTTCCTTGTAGCACATTTAGGTCTTTCATCCATTTGAATTTTTTTGTGAATGGTATAATAAAGCTGTCCAGTTTTCCCAACACCATTTGCCAAAGAGACCATCTTTTTTCCATTAGATAGTCCTTCCTGCTTTGTCAAACATTAGTTGACCATATAGTTGTGGGTCCATTTCCGGGTTTTCTATTCTGTTCCATTGATCTATGTATCTTTGTACTAGTACCATACTGTTTTGATGACTACAGCTTTGTAATAGAGCTTGAAGTCCAAAATCGTGATGCCGCCACCTTTGCTTTTCTTTTTCAGGATTGCTTTGGCTATTTAGGGTCTTTAGTGGTTCTATACAAATTTTCAGATTATTTGTTCTAGCTCTATGAAAAACGCTGGTGGTATTTTGATAGGGATTGCATTAAATGTTTATTGCTTTGGAGAGTATAGATATTTTAATGATGTTTGCTCTTCCAATCCATGAGCAGGTAATGTTTTTCCATTTCTTTATGCATCTTCAATTTCTTTCATAAGCATTCTGTATTTTGTATCTTTTACCTTTTTGGTTAGGTTTATACCTAGATATCTTAGGGCTTTTGGTGCAATTGTAAATTGGATCAATCCCGGACTTCTTTTTCTGCTGCTTCATTATTGGTGTATAGAGGTGCAACAGATTTCTGTAGGTTGATTTTATATCCTGTGACTCTGCTGAATTCCTATAATACTTCTAGCAATTTTTTGGTGGCATCTTTTGGATATTCAACATAGAGCATCATGTCATCTGCAAATAGTGAAAAAGTTTGACTTCTTCCTTGCCAATCTGGATGCCTTTTATTTCTTTTTGTTGTCTGATTGGTTAGGCTAGGACTTCCAGTACTATATTTAACAACAGTGGTGAGAAGGGCCATCCCTGTCTTGTTCTTGACCAGAAAAGAAAAGCTCTCAGTTTTTCCCCACTGACAATGATATTAGCTGTGGGTCTTTTGTATATGGCCTTTATGATTTTGAACTATGTTCCATCTATCCCTACTTTGTTGAGGGTTCTTATCAAGAATGCTATAGTTTATCAAATGCCTTTTTCTGCATCTACTGAGAGGATCATATGGTTCATATTATCCTTTCTTTTACTAATGTGGTGTAGCAGGTTGATTGCTTTGCAAATACTGAACTACTCCTGAAGCCTAGGAATAAATCCCACTTGGCTGTGGTGGTGAATAATTCTTTTAATGTATGTTGGATTCAATTTGCTAGCATTTTGTTGAGAATTTCAGCATCCATATTCATTGGGGATATTGGCCTGTAATTCTCCTTTTTAGTAGGGTCTTTTTTTGGTTTTGGAAACAAGCTAATGCTGGCCTTGTAGAAGGAGTTTGGAAATTTTCCTTCCATTTCTATTTTTTAGAACAGTTTGAGAATAGATATTAGCCCTTCTTTAAATGTCTGGTAGAATTTCCCTAGGAAGCCATCTGGGCTGGACTTTGGTTTGTTGAGAGATTTTTGATTACTGATTCAATTTCTTTGCTGGTTATGGGTCTGTTCAAATTTTCTATTTCTTCCTGTTTTGGTTTTGGTAGTTTGTATGTTTCTAGGAATTTATCCATTTCTTCCAGATTGCCCAGTTTTTTGGCATATAATTTTTCTTAATATTCTCTTATGATTGTTTGTATTTCTGTGGTGTTGGTTTTGATCGCTCCTCTTTCATTCATGATTTTATCTATTAGGGTCCTCTCTCTTAATTATTTCAAAGAACCAGATCTTAGTTTTGTTGATCTGTTCCACTGGTTTTGTTTCTATATCATTTATTTCTGCTCTGATCTTCAGTATTTCCCTTCTTCTGTTTGCTTTAGGCTTTATTTGGTGTTTCTTTTCTAGCTTCTTTAGGTGTAAGGTTAGGTCGTGTAGCTGAGACTTTTCTTGCTTTTTGAAGTAAGCCTGTATTGCTATATATTTCCCTCTTAAGACTGTCTTTGCTACATCCCAAAGATTTTGGATTGTCGTGTTTTCATTTTCATTTGCTTCCATGCATTTTTTAATTTTTTCATAAATTTCCTGGTTAACCCATTCATTCTTTAGTAGGAAGTTCTTTAACCTCCATATATTTTGTGGTTTTTCCAAATTTTTTTTTGTGGTTGACTTCATTCCACAGTGTTGTAGTCTGAAAATATGCATGGTATGACTCAATCTTTTTTTACGTGTTGAGGCCTGATTTGTGGCCCAGCATGTGATCTATTCTGGAGAATGTTCCACGTGCACTCAAAGAGACTGTGTATTCTGCTGCTTCAGGATGAAATGTTCTGAATGTATCTGTTAAGTCTATCTGGTCCGATGTATCAAAGCCATTGTTTTCTTGTTAATTTTCTGCTTAGATGATCTTGTTCATTGCTGTTAAGTGGGGGGTGTTAAAGTCCTCTAGTATTACTGTATTAGTATCAATGAGTGTCTTTGTTATAGATTCATATATTTAGGTGCTCCCAAGTTGGGGGCATTTTACAATTGTTAGATCTTCTTGTTGGATGGACTCCTTAATTATGATATAGTGCCCTTCTTCTTCATCTCTTATTAGAGTCTTTGATCTAGTTTGTCTGATATAAGTGTGGCTACTCTGGCTTTCTTTTGATGTCTATTAGCATGATAGATGGTTCTCCATCCCCTCACTTTCAATCTGGAGATGTCTTTAAGGTCTAAAATGAGTCTCTTGCAAGCAGCATATAGATGGGTCTTATTCAGGTTTTTTTAATGCATTCTGATATCCTATATCTTTTGATTGGAGGACTTAGTCCATTTACATTCAAAGTATTATTGATAGGCATAAATTTAGTGCCACTGTATTACTTGTTAAGTCACTGTTTCTGGAGATTTTCCCTGTTCCTTTCTAGTCTCTGTTGCTATTGGCTTTTCTTTCCCATTCAAAGGATCCCCTTTAATATTTCTTACAGGACTGGTTTAGTGGTCATAAACTCCTTTAGTTTTTGTCTGGGAAACTCTTTCTCTTCTATTCTGAATTACAGCCTTGCTGCATAAAGTAATCTTTGCTGCATATTTCTCCCCTTCAGCAAGTTGAATATATCACACCACTTTCTTCTGGCCTGCCAGGTTTCTGATATGTCTTCCCTTGTGGGTTAGGGATTTCTTTTCCCTTGCTGCTTTCAGGGTTCCTTCCTTACCTCTGTATTTTGCAAATTGTTCAATATGTCTTCATGTTGGCTGGCTTTTGTTTAATTTGATGGGAGTTCTCTGTGCTTCCTGGATTTGAATGACTGTTTCCTTCCACAGATTAGGGAAGTTTTCAACTATAATTTGCTCAAATCTACCTTCTGCTCCAATTTCCGTCTCTTCTTCTGGGATTCCTAGGATATGAATGTTACTATGCTTTAAGTAGTCCCTGAGTTCCCTATGCCTACATTTGTGATCCATTACTTTTCTCTCCCTCTTCTTTTGTTTCATTATTTTCCATAATTTTATCTTCTATATCACGGATTTCTTCCTCTGCTTTGTCCATCCTCATTGTCATTGCATCTGGTCAGTTTTGCATATCAGTTACAGCATTTTTTATTTCAACCTGACTAGGTTTTAGTTCTTTTATCACTGCAGTAAGAGATTCTCTAGTGTCCTCTATACTTTTCTCAAGCCCAGCTTGCATCCTTATGATTGTTGTTTTAAATTCAGGTTCAGGCATCTTACTTATATCTGTTTTGATTAACTCCCTGGCCATTACCTCTTCCTGTTCTTTCTTTTGTGGTGAATTCCTCTGTCTTGCCATTTTGTCTAGGTCACTGTTTTTGTATTAGGAAAGCCTGTTATATTCCTGCTCCTGATTAATAGCTCTATTAAAAAGAGGTCCTATACTGTCCTGGGCCTGTGCTTCAGGAGGTGTTTCAGAGTGCATTCTGCTGCTGTGCAGTGTTTTGTTTTGAGTATGCTCCATGCTGGGCATGGAACCCAATGTGGGGCTTGAACTCACAACCCTGAGATCAAGACCTAAGCTGAAACCAAGAGTTTGACAATTAACCCACTGAGACACCCAGGTACCCCTCTACTATTGTGTTTTGGCTGCTCTTTCCCTCAGGTCAGTCCTCTGCAGAGTTTCTCCTTACCTACAGTGGAGAGTGTTTGGATCTTACCCACTGTGTGGCAAGTTTTAACTATGTGTGTTTGGGTCTGCTTGTTAAAGGAGGCTAGATCCTATTTCCCCTAGAGATGAAGTTTTGCAGCACTCTATGATCAGTAGACTTGGTGTAAGTGAGGGGTTTGTGCTGGTCTTCTGGGAGAAAAGCACTGGTTCTCAGGTGGACTTGCCTAGGAAAGATGCACCTGCAGGGTGCAGGGTTCAGGGCTTTGTGTAAATGGCTCCAGCCTCCGCTGAGGGTGCTGTGTTGCTCACTGAATTACTTGAGTGCTCATGGGCAAGGGGGAAATGGTGTTGTCCTGTTCTCTCATCCCTGTAGTGGAAAGTTCATACATGCCACTCTTCAGGAAGCCCTCACAGAAGAGTGAACAATCTCCCTTCTTGTGTCCCCAGCTTCCATCAGATCCCTGCAGCTTGGCTGGGGGGGAAACATAATCTGTTCTGTTCACTATGTCCTCCATTTCCAAAACACCTAGAAAATGCTAGCAGTTGCTCAATGACTATTTACCCAAGGAATAAATTGAAAGAATAATTTAATGAGAATGCCTTTAGCATATCCTAGTTTGACAGGATGTCTTCTATAGTATTCTAGTGTACAGTCCTTACCATAGGACTACTGGGCAGGTACTAGGCTTCCCTGAGGAGTTCCCAGGCAGCTTTAAGGTCTAGGTCCTCACACAAATCTGTCCACTACTATATTTTTCCCCTCCCATCCTGCAGAGTAAAAAATGTTCTGAAGCTTTCTGGGAGCCAAGGCTGGTCACAGTCAGAGTCAGGAGTACACTTTGAATCTCTGCACACATACTTGCTCCAGCTTGGGTCTGATCTGAAAGGCACTGGAGACACCAAAGCTTGGCTATGACAGATACAAAGCTCTCCAAACTAATCCCATTAAAATAAACAAAAAACAGGTAAAAGCACTGTGTGGAAAGAAAACACCATTTCAGACAAGTTCTCTAGCTGATCTCCACTCAAGCCCCTAACTTCCTTCTCCTAGAAATTCTGAAACTGCTGTTTTAGGTGGTTGAACAGGAGCTCAGAGAACAGGTTTAGATGCCACCTTATCCAAAGTCCCCCCGGAACCGGGTTTCACTCTACCACATATACTATACAATTTACTTTACAAAATCAGATCAGTTATTAAACATTCAGGAAAATGAACCACATAGAAGTGTGCTATCTGCTTAAATGTTTTTGATTACTAGAAACAATGACTCTAAAAGTTCAAATAGAGTATTACTTCCCTGAGTTTTTAGGTTTTTCCCATCAATGTATTTTCCAAGAAATCATGAAAATGAAATCCAAGTAAACCATTGTATATTCTCACCTAAGAACTGGAAAGGAGTTTATTCCTAACAGCATGACTGCTTTCTTAATCCATCCAGGCATTTCCCAAATTTTCCTGTAAGAGATCACTTTAAATTTACTCCTTTCCTATTGAACATTACATCTGGCTGAAGAAAATGTTTTACATACTTTATTTATTATAAGTTATTTGGAAGGCTGTTGCTGTTTGTTCCAAAAGTACCCCAATGTCATTCCGAAGAGTCTAATCACCACATATGGTGGTTGGAAAAAGCAACCACTCTGTCATCCCACAATCCTAAGAAAGAATATTTCCAACCCCCTACAGTGGGTTCTTTCTACAGCTCATAGGAATAAAAGGCAAGGGAACTACAATGAGTCATAGACGTACTCTTATTAGATAACAGTTCCACCATTTAGCAGTGGGCTTTATACTTTTCAAAAGCTCACATCAGCCCTTAGCCTCACTGTTAGCTCAAGTACAACACTTTTAGATCCATAAACAGAGGACTCCCTTTAAGGTGTTTTATGGTTATATATCTAAAAGCCGATTGCACTATTAGGTTAGGACCGCAGCTCAGATCTTTAAAGTCTACAGGTTTATAGGGCACTCAAATATGAGAAATGGAGTATAAATGAGCTAATAAGGTTTCAAAAGCATATTAGACCTCTGGGATACAGAGACTGGCCTCAAATTTATGTCAGCTGGAGCCCAAATATTTTCCCAGAATGAGCATAATTCACCTATTTTTAAACAAAAAAATAGAGCAAAATTTAAAAGTGAGAGCCCTGAAGAGATGAAATAATCCCGATGCAAATTAAATTTTTGATTAACGAGATGCTTTTAAAGGGTTCACAAGAATCAAGTACACTAACTGAAGGGACTTTAGAGGTGTCAGTGACTAAACAACCTTCAGTGTCCCTTGAACTCCTTTAATGCTGTAATACATTTACATGAAAAACATAAACAACCACATTGCTTTTCCTCAAAAGAGACTGAAATGATTTATACAAATTAGACCAGACTTACATCTTCTAGGTAACACAGACAATCTGGAATACATATTGAACCCATTTGGGGCATTTCATTTAATTTATTCTAGTAATGTGAGAGGTCAACCTACCTATATAAACTAAAGTCCCAGATAGGTATTAAGTCCTTCAACAAACCCTTATTACCTTTTACTTAATTGTTGAAAACTTTTTTAAGACGAAGAAGAAAAAGAAAGTCTCAATTTCATAAAGTAGAAAGGAAAGTAGAGAAGAGGTTGACTCACTTGCCCAAGGTCATCCAGCAACTGGCAGAAAACTGGGGCCTGAGAATCAGTTCCATGCCCCAGAACTCTGTGTACTGACCAGGCTATGCAATCACTTTTACAGTCTGAAAGCCTGCAAAAGTCGGGATAGTATGCTTCATGGTAGCAAAAGAAGGAAGAAGCATATCAGACTATTCTCACAAAAGGCTAAAGGCAGGCGCCTGCTGAAGAAAAGAACTCACAGCTCCAGTTGGAAACCCTTCCCACCCATTCTCCAAAACAAGTTAAGTGAGCCAAAGGAATTCAACTTCTTACTGTATACTTCTGGTGAGTGACTTTGGGGAGACAATTGATAAAATCAAGAAATGGGAAATATTCATGACTCATACCCTATGCTAACTTGACAGAGGACCCAACATACCATCCATATATTCTTACCATCTTCATTCTGATTAATGAGCCAAGAAGGGATGCAAACTGAGCCTACTTTTGTATCCTTGGCTTGATAAGATGGTTGAAGGCTTCAGTCCAACAAGACCATGCATGCTTTTTCTCAAAATTAATAGTCATGGAAGTTTCAATGAGCCTCCCTTTCCTGAGGGTAAAACCATTACAAACCACAATTTACTTGAGAGATTTTGGGTTTTTAACATCCTTTCCTTATGACACCAGAACCCCATTGATGTCCTTACATGCAACATATTACTGAACTAAATATTTACAACAGCCACACATTTTTAAAAATTACCTTGGAACAAAAAAAAAGACTCTCTACAGTAGAATGAAGTTAACATTGTCACTAAAGAATCACTTGTCCTAAAATAGGCACTATTAAAGCTCTCATTGCCATAATTTGGCAAAATCTATCAGCTACACAATGCCAAATTTATAGTAAGGCCAATATATTTTTCAATAACTTAATTTTAGGATTAAGAGAAACAATATGCCATTTATAAAAACGTCACTGATAAATGGCTGAGATTATCTAAGAAAGCATAGCTAACATTATCCTCAAGGAAATGGGAGAGTAGTTGGTACTGTATGAAACAATGTTAGCAACACTGATTAAGGGTTTTCTGAAAGTTTGTAACAACCTAGTTGTATTGACCAAATGTTGACTCTTTTAAACAATGTGGGCAAATGTGGAAAAATTAAAGCACTCTTTGTTGACATGAAGAAAAAATGTTAATGAAGCTTTTGTGAACTAAAAGTTTTTGACAAAAGACGCAGTGTTTCACAGATGCAAAATAATCTTGCAAGTTTACTGAGGGATTGGTCAAAGAACAAAAGCATGTAAGGGCCCCTCTGAGAGGATATTCACTCAAGATTACTCCCAGTATTATACATCCTAATATGTCCTATATTTTATAGTATTCCATACAAGTAGTTTTTATTTGTTTTTTAAAATATTTATGTATTTATTTGAGAGCGAGAAAGATAGCGAGGAAGAGCACAAGGGGGGAGGGGCAAAGAGAGGGCGCAGGCTCCCCGCTGAGCAGGGAGCCAGCTATGGGGGCTCGATCCCAGGGTCTTGGGATCATGACCTGAGCCCAAGGCAGACGCTTTACGGACTAAGCCACCCAGGTGCCCCCATATACAGGTACTTTCTAAGTAGCTATTTTAATTTACTTTTGTAAGGACACCACACCCCCAATTTGCTATTTGTCTATTAACATCCTTGACATTATGCGCATCTCCTTCACGTATCCAGTGACATGCAACACACTACCTTTCCAAGTATTTCAAAATAGAAACATAAAAAAAGCATTGTTCTCCTGCTAGGTCATGACAGAGGTCAGACCCTAGGAGAAAACAAGTCCTAGGAGGCATTTGGCTGACAGACAATAACCTCAAGAGTCATTTTTAAGTCATCTGAAGTTAAAAGGGTCATTAGAACAGCCATCAGTATAGGGAGGAATCTGGAAACCAGAGGATTTAAGTCATAGCTGAAAGGGACGAATAGAATATTCAAACTGGAGATGAGAGGACTGCAAGGAGGCTTGGAAGGTGTCCAAATATTTGAAGACAAGTCAAATAGAAGTGGGTATAAACAAGATCTTAACAAGAGAGACTAGGAATCAGTAGGTGGAATTACGAGAAAAGCAAGTATCACCTGAAAACTTTCTAACAGCCAGAACCGCACAAGAGAACTGGTTGCCTCATTGGACAGGAAGAGCCGAGCAGAACTGCTGACCGTCAGGTTGCTACAGTGCAGGGCAGAGGGGATGGAACTGGGTGGCTTCCCAGGTCTGCTTGCTTTTGCCTACTTGTGTCTTCCTACAGGATTTTGGGCAAAACAATCAATTTCTGCCTCTCAAGTTACAAAACTGGCAAATACAGTAGCATTATAACTTTGTGGTTGTATAAGAGAGGAGGCAAAGATCTGTCCTGCAGAGATAATGAGGCGTTATGCTGTCCTATGCCTGTGGTAGGTATCAACTAACCTGATTAAAATGTATAAATATGGGAAAGAAAAGGGAAGATCTTTATAAGATACACAATGGAAGGATAAACCCCATGAGAGCCTTCAAAGCCATTAGGAAGTAAGTTACATGAAAGTGCCACAAGCACCCTAAAGGTAACCACTGTGATGGGAGAGCTGAGGTAGAGGCTACCCACGAGTCTAAACCCCAGAGAATGGCTTAGCCACTGGAAAGTCTGGCTCGAACTCCTGGTTGTGAAAGCTTTATCAGCTGCCAAAATTTTTCAGTCACATGAAAACTGAGATTGTCAGGCTTCCTTAAAATTCCATTCTTCAAAAATAAGCCTCTTGTCCCTAAGAGAGACTAATTAAAAACAAAAATCCATATTTCCAACCATCTACACTTTTGGTCAAAATACTAATGAGAAACTAGTCTCTTGGATAAAAGGTTACTTAACAGATTAGTCAACACGCCCCCCCCCCCCACCCTCTGGTACCACAGCCCAACATCCCCTGGAGTTTAACCACACTGAGAGACGAAAGAAATGTGTCTTGAGTGATTCACGCCAAGAAGACAAGTGGTTCCAAGCCACAGCACAGGGACTTCTAGAACTGTGACTACACCTGGGATCTGCCACACCTCAAGTGTTGTCTCACACCTTGAGGTTATTGTCTGTCAGCCGTCTTCAAAGATGGAGGTTTTATCCCCCTCTTTTCTCCTTCCCACCAATTCAGTTAAAGTTTGGAAAATGTCAGAGGGATTTAATGCAAAATAGTATCAGAATTAATGATACACTGAGGTTGCCACCACTGAAAACTCATAAGCAGCTCCATGATTAAAAGAACCGAAGAACAGTAAGAGCAAAGAGAAAGGGGTCATTTTACTAGTTTCCAAATGTGATAGGAGAAATCCGAAATTAATAGAAAAATGCCATAACAGAAGATCACTAAATAACATTGTTAGCAATATGAATATAACCAAAGGGAAATTAATGATCAGAAGCAGAGCACCATACCCTGCAGCTTTCAGAAAAAAACTCAGCAAGAGCTCATTTATCTAGCACTATAGGAGGCTGGGTTATTCCACATGTTTGAGAGTTCACCCTGCTCATACCTTTAAGCAATAATACTGCATTTTAAACAGCGCATAGAACAGAAATTAATATCCTCATGATGATGGATACAATTTGGAACATCAATTATAATACCATGTAACCAAGGCACAGGTCTATCTTATTTCTATACTGACTACAAACTGCTGTGATTTTTAAGTATTCTTATGTGCTTTTTACTGTTTTTTCTTTTCCCACAGAGTGCCTCGTTCTCAGGTTATCACTATATCAGCTCTAGTCTTGCCAAGTCCTTACCTCGGACATCCTAACTTTGCCCCATCTTCCAATGTGTTGTTTCTAATCTATTGGGAACTAGGAGAGCAAGCAGTCATATTTGTAAGAATTCTAACTGGAAGGTGAAGGCATATGAGGAAGGGCCTCCTAGTCTCTCCTACAGAATTAACATGTATGTGTTTTAGGTGTGGGTTTTATGGTCACTACCCCAAACTATTTCTAAGTCTTCTTCTACCTACTTCAAGATTCTTAGTCATGTCCCTGAAAATGGAGATTTGACAAAACCTGATTACTGACTACATGGAAAGTTCATATATTATGGGACAAGAAATACATCTTTATGTCACATCTTCTCCATGCTGCTGTGGCTGTGAACATACAGGGCTGAAAGACAGCATCATGAGAGAGCTAGATGAGGACAATAAAAACTACAACACAAGGGGAAGGAAAGCAGCTCTGAGAGCAGGCTGTGGTGCCCTGTGAACGACACTGAGAAGGAAACAATACAGACTTAAAAGACAACAGGCCAGGGTCAGATCCCAGAGGACCAAATATGTCATAGTATGATTTTACATTTTTTGTCCTGACAGCAATCTGAAAGCACCACCAGAATTGAACTATGAGTAGTAATACCAAGAAGTTTTTCAGTTTAATAAATTACCCTGGCGAGAAGGAAGGAGCAAAAGGACACTATGTCCTAGGGAGAAATGATGATGGTTTGAGTAAGGCAATGAGAATGGATAAGAACTAATGGTTGGAGAGGTACTACAGGTGGCCCAGTCTATACCAAAGCGGGTTTAAACTGAGGGGCAGGGAAAAGGGGGTGGGGACAGAGGGAGAGAAAAGATAGTAGTAGCCATGGAAAATTTAAAAAGGAAATGCCATGGGGTGCCTGGGTGGCTCAGTGGGTTAAAGCCTCTACCTTCAGCTCAGGTCATGATCCCAGGGTCCTAGGATTGAGCCCCTCATCGGGCTCTCTGCTCAGCAGGAAGCCTGCTTCCTCCTCTCTCTGCCTGCCTCTCTGCCTACTTGTGATCTCTGACTCTATCAAATAAATAAATAAAATCTTTTAAAAAATAAAAATAAAAAAAATAAGAAGTAAATGCCAGAGAGGCTACCAAAAAAAGTCACTATAAAACTCAGCTACTAGATGTCTGTTCTACTTCCAGAGCTGGAGAAATAATTTACTATTTGATTATGGTACAAAGAACATAAAGCTGTCTAAAGAAAAGTCTAAGGACACACGTATTTTTAGACTTATGAGAGGAATTTCCCATGCAAAACATAAAAAAATGAATAACTTCTTTTTATATCTGTATTATTTTATTACATAATTTAATATTGAAATATAATACTATATTCCAGAATGCTAAAGGACAGTTTTCCTTAATTCCACACAATCTTTGACACAGAAGAGACTGGTTCGGCCATCCTCCCCATTCCTTCTCTTAACATTACTGCCAGATGATCTCCCATTAATGAGGAACACACAACCACAAGAGGCAATTCATTTCATTTTTTGATAGTTCCAACTAACTTACAGTCCCTTTAAGGACAAAACTAATAAATAGCCTTTTTCACTTTGACAGAAAATCACTCTCCTGCAACTTCCACCAAGCATTTCCAAATATTATACCCTAGAGTTTCATATCGTGAATTAGTTTTAACATCTACAAGGCAATTCTTTTTTCTTTAACTTTTCATGTAACTTTATTGTAATTTTATTTTTTTTTCAGTGTTCCAAGATCCATTGTTTATGCACCACACACAAGGCAATTCTTAAAGCCCTTTCAGAAAATAAAAGTAAATCAAGCAGTTGATTTCTTCTACATGATAATCAATAACCAAGTCTTTTGGTCCTTGCAATGATGTCATTCAGCTGTCAATCACGTAGGCTGTATTTATCACATGCACGTATCTGTCTGGTTGGTTCACTGTCTTTACTGGCTTTAGGGCAGAAGATCTAGTGTAGCTGCCAGTCACGTGATTTGTTTTCCTTGATTTACTGGCAAGACATAAAAGTAATTTTGTCCCCCAATAATGATAGACATCTGAAATTTGGTCAACTCCAATGGAAGAATTTATTATTTTAAAAAGCTTACTTTCCTTTCTTCCTCATCTCCAATTCTGAATTGTGGTTCTTGGTCAAAGAAGTACAAGAGGTACTCGGGCTGTAAGTGCCAAATCCATTCCCTCAAAAATACCACCTGTGTGGGAGATTTCTGTTGTCCTTCTCAGTGAGCCAGGACTCCATATAATGAAGTCAATCGTTTCTATTTTCTACTTTATAATTCAATCAGTTCAATACAGGGCTTTAGAAATATCACATTCAATATCTGCTATCATTACTATCGATCACTCAATATTGTTCAGTGGTTTAGCCAAACAAGAAAAAAAAGTAAGTATATAGATTACAAGAGACAAAATCGGTCTTACCTGCAGAATAAGATAACCAACCTAGAAAATCAACTAAGAAACTACTGAAATGAATAAGACTTTAGTGAAAGGGCAACACACTGACTGAAATACGAAAATCACCATGCTTCTTGTTAAAAAAAAAAAAAAAAAGAAAAAGAAAAAACAGAGCAGCTTTCCAGCTCAAGCTGATAGACTGAATATATGCTTTTTTTTTTTTTACCTTCCCTTTCCTAACACAGGAAATGGATACAAAAGGAAAAAAAAAAAAACCTGTAACAGTCAAAACAACCAAGTTGGGGAGGGGTAGTGATTACTAGACAAGAGACTAAAACAAGAGTCTTGTGGGTGTGTGATGAAGAAGCAGACCAAGAGCAGAAGGAGCTAAATCCCAGACACATGGGCGAGGGAGGGAGGGCGCACAAGGCAAGAGGAAACTAATCTCCCCTGAGACCCCAGATGGGCTCACCAGCAGGTGTGGAAGGCGGGTGTAAGAACTGGGAATGATAACAGGGGAATTAATAAAGCAGCTGTACCAACTACCCCCTTTCCCCCAAATAAAAACACATCTTTCCAACCCTGACCTCAGAGACAATCCAGGCAAAGAAGAAAGTCTATGATAAAACCATTCAAATTGCCTACAAAGATAGGCCTGTTCTGTGAGGGTTGATGTCCAAAAGGCAAGCCTACTTCATTTGTGTATTGAGAGGTACCCCCCTCTCATGCCTACAGACAGACTTCCCATTCACTCACCCACGTGCACAGACAGAGCTGCTCAACTCTTCCCACAGAGATATCTGCTGAGGAAAGAGACCTATAGGAAAACACCCACTCAGGGCTCCAAAATAATCAAAAAGAACAAAAAATAGATACTACAAAAGAGACAAACTATTGAAGAAACAGAAATGATTTACCGAATCGAACTTTTCAAAAGCCTATTATTTTATAGTATAAATAACTTTCATAGTATATTGTTATACCCGACATGGCACAAAACGACAGCAAAGTCCAAAAAGAACAGAGTATAAGAAAAAAAAAAAAAAGCTGCTGAAATTAAATTATTCAAAATAAGAATTAAAATTAAAAAGAGAGGAAATGGTCAAAGTGCTACAAGAACACAACAGGACAAAAAGTAGACTGGAAAAGGTGAGAGACACAGAGATCAATCTAGAAGGGCTATTATCTAACCAATAAGTTTTTTGAAAAGGAAATATACAATAGAAAAAGGATATAATTATTTTTAAATAAGTAATAAGTTCCCAGACTAAATGCATGAGAAGCAAAATAAGATGACTGAAAGAGACTCACTCTGAGACGCACACCTATGGCATTTCTGTATAAAAGGACAAATAAATAAATAAATAAAAGTTTTCAGAAAAACAAACATATAGAACAATCACTTACAGAAGGATGAAAATCACACTGGCATCACACTTTCTTACCCCAATATAATACGAGCAGATAGAGAAGCATTACCTTTAAACTCCTAAGGGAAAGTTACTGCAAACATAGAATTCTATATCCAGCCAAATATCAACCCAGTGTGAGTGCAAAACGCACACATTTTTTTCAAATGTAGGTGTCCTGAGAGCCTCCCACACTCACACAACTTCCGCTTGATGAAGTTAATTTGTATGTTTGTTAGCAAAATGAGGGAGGAAACCATGAAAGGGAAAGCCATAGGACCCTGAAAACAGTGTCTTTAAGAGTGCAATGGAGAAATATTCTTGAGGATGAATGTGTAGCATAGTTAAGGAATGATAGTTAAGACTGGAATAGAAGGCTCCTAGGGGTTAAGAAAAGTGGATTCCAAGTGATAGTATTGATCTTCAAGATATATTAAAGGCTGACTATGCATTTTCAAGGAGAAAAGAAGAGGCAATTGAAAATTTTTTTTAAATCCAGAACAATCCAAGAGAACATTATGGCCCAAATACGAGGCATCTAAAATGTGACAAGATTTTATGGAATTAATGCACCATAAGAAAAGACAAACCTTTGTTCTAGAGGCCAAAAATATCTCCTTTTAGGTGCCTAGGGGAAAAGACAATTGGACTAAAGTTAAAAAGAAAAAAAAAGGAATAAAATCTTACCCTCCTGGTCAGCTCTGTGGTAAAAAAAAACATTTATGTCATCAAAATAATATCAAGTGTATTTATTGGTTTTTAATGTTTCGAATCAAAAGTTTGGAAGGTTTAATTATGGTTATAGTACAGAATTGAATGTTATCAGTCTCAGCTATGTAAAAATAAATAGTTGATACAAAATAGGAATTGGAAGAAAATAAAGAGGTGAAGAGAAGAGTAGATGGCATTAATGTCATTTTCTTACACAGTGAAATATGGAGGGATACTAAGAAAAGTTAATAGAATAAGATAAGATCTAAAAATTTATTAAAATCAAGAAGACGCCAAAATGGCCAACAGACACATGAAAAAGTGCTCAACATTACTCAGCATCAGGGAAATGCACATCAAAACCACAGTGAGATACCACCTCACACCAGTCAGAAAGGCTAAAATTAACAAGTTGGGAAACAACAAACATTGGCGAGGATACGGAGAAAGGGGAACCCTCCTATCCTGTTGGTGGGAATGCAAGCTGGTGCAGCCACTCTGGAAAACAGCATGGAGGTTCCTCAGAAAGCTGAAAATAGAGCTACCCTATGAACCAGCAATCGAGCTACTAAATATTTACCCTAAAGATACAAATGTAGTGATCCAAAGGGGCACATGCATCCGAATTTTTATAGCAGCAATGTCCACAACAGCCAAACTATGTAAAGAACCTAGATGTCCATCAACAGGTGAATGGATAAAGAAAATGTAGTATATGTATACAATGGAATACTATGCGGCCATCAAAAAAACAAACATGAAATCTTGCCATTTGCAACGACATGGATGGAACTAATGAGTATTTTGCTAAGCGAAATAAGTCAATCAGAAAAAGACGATTGTCATGTGATCTCTCTGATATGAGGAATTTGATAGGCAGGGCAGGGAGTCGTGGGAGGAAGGGAGGGAAAAAAATGAAACAAGATGGGATTGGGAGGAAGACGAACCATAAGAGACTGTTAATCTCAGGAAACGAACTGAGGGTTGCTGGGAGGTGGGAGGGAGGGATAGGGTGGCTGGGTGATGGACACTGGGGAGGGTGTGTGCTATGGTGAGTGCTGTGAAATGTGTAAGCCTGATGACCCACAGACCTGTACCTCTGAAACAAATAACACATTATATATTATTTTAAAAAAGTCAAAAGACAATCAGTAGAATAAATAAAATAACTCAAAATTGGGGAAATGATAAGGTGAAGCTAATAGGTAACACCCGAGTGTGAAATAATTTTTTTAACTGATAAATGAAGGTGTACATACAATGATATACACACATGTAGACATATATATACATTTGTGATATGTATGTATTGGACCTCTCTTATTATGGGATAACCCAAAACTTTGAACGCATTCTCCTTTTTTTAAGATTTCATTTATTTATTTGAGAGAGAGAGAAACAGTAAGATCACGAGCAAGGGGGAAGGGTAAAGGGAAAAGCAGGCTCCCCGCTGAGCAGGGAGCCTGATGTAGGACTTGATCCCAGGATCCTGGGATCATGACCTAAGCCAAAGGCAGACACTTAACCAACTGAGTCACCCAGGTGCCCCATTCTCCATATTTTTATAGTTGTTTACATTCTTCCTTGAAGAAGTGGGATTGATAATTAAGGAAATGATTTTCGAGTCTCCATCATAGCTAAGATCAAGATGTAACCTAGGCACAGTCAATCAAACCCAATTCATCAGTGACCTACATGAGGGACTGGGCAAGGGGAGTCCTTTTATCTGGCACAAGGTATGAAATATGTTTTTAGGTCAGAGTCAGCAGCAACTGGCCTAGGATGTTGGCATATATGCAATTCACCCTAGCACATTAATGTTTTATGATGCTAAGAAACACAGTAAGAGGCAATGCATAACCACAGAGCTGAGAGCCTCAGAGAAAAACAGTTCCATACACTAAGCCTCTTGACTCGGCCTAGCCCATCTGTTCCGTTTTAGAAGTGTTTATTGCATGGTTCTCCCCAACTTTTATGCATTTTGCCCTTAACTCCATAACCCAGCAGGTTCACCCCTTCCTGACTCTAGTTTCAAACCTTCCTTGCTCTAGTAACAAAGCTCTGTATGTTCTGAGCTATCTGCTGAATCTACTTCCATAAACCCTGTTATTTTTGGTATATGTTTAGAATCCAGATCTTTGCAGAAATGAATAAAGTATTATGACAAAAATACCCATATAATGTCTTAAAGATATGGAAGTGGCCATCAGAACAAAACAGAGAAGTGGTTAAAAGTGGCCGGGTTTAGGGGTGGGCCTAAAAACAGGGATGGAAAATATTGTTTGGCATTATATGTTCTGCTAAACTGTTACTGACATGTAATGTATTACTTTAATTTTTTTAACCTCTCCCATTACACACAGAAAAGGCAACAAAAGGATAAACTGTAATAACAATGATGCTATCCACAATAACAACAAAAATGCATACAGTACTAAACAATAAACTTAAGATGTGTAACAGCTACAGAAGAAACCATGTTAAAAGAAAAGAGAAAAAGAGAAAAAACCAAGTTCTTGGAAGAAAAAGCAAGAAAAACATGTGACAGGGAGTGTGTGTGTTTGGAAGGCTTGACTATCCATGACTGATAAGGGTGGTTTCAATTTTGGAATAGAAAAATTATAGAAGTAAATGGTATTATTCCTTAATTTTACTTTTTAAAATCTTTTGAAGACCATAGTTTTAATACAGTTTTAAGTTAAATTGTAACAGCTAGACATTGTAAAACCAGAGTATTATAATAGAAAGGGCAAGAAAAACTTACCAATTATAGCATAAATGCTACAATTTCCTAAATGTAAGTACCAGTTTGATGGCCATCAAAAAAAGAAAAAGAAAAAGAAAGAACAAATGTAGATTTCTTACATTGAATCTAAAATGTTAAACTAAGAACACAAAGTACCTATGAGCTTTTTTCACTATGAAATGAGGTAATGGATTTCTTTCTTTTCACTGCTTTCCCTAACACCAAAAGCAAATAGTTTCAACAAAATGAAAATCTTGAGTGAAACTCAAATAATTCAAGTGTATAAGGGGACATATTAAGGAGGATTAGAAATGGAAAAATAAAATTATAAAATTTAATCTTGCTTTCTCCAGTTCCATGTAGAAGGAAAAAAAATAATGCCAAATGAAGTGAAATATGGTAGTGTGATTTACAAGGTGTATACAGTGTTTAGGAATGTTCTATTCTTTTAAAAAGTGTTATACAGGTGGGCAAATGTGAAAGAAAACTCTTGAAATGTTATAAAATATTTGCAAGCTCAAATTTAGAAGCATTTCATCAGTAAAATTCAAAGGATCGTTTTTAAAGCATGAAGTTAGATAATCATCAAATAACTATTCTAACATGAGGCACGGGGATACTATGAAAATGTCAGCATTCCAGAATTTAAGACCTAAGACCGAACTGCAGTTCTGCCACTCATTAGCTGAGTCACTTTGGAAGGTTTCTAACCTTTCTGACACACAGTTTCCTCATCTCTAAAATGGGAACAGAAATTCTTAGCAAAGAGAATGGAAATGCCTCTGTCGGAACACTTTACACTTTACAGACCTCACAGAAAGCCCCGCAGGAAAGAAACAGAAACGACTCCTCCTGGTAAACACACAGCAACCGCCAATATCTTCTACATGTACAAGTTACATTCAAATTATATCCCAAATCATAGTTATTTCATCACATCTGAAAAATATTTACAAAGTCTGCTCAAACTGGTTGAGAAGCCGCATGCTTTAATAAAAGCAGAGGCCAGCAACCTTCTCAGCTGTGTGACCGGGAACAAGTTACTCAGTTTCCTCACCTATAAAATAATGACGGTGACAGCTAACTAGAACTGTTGTGAATTCTAAGGGAGCTATGCATAAAACATGTTGTTTTAAACTCTGACCTACCACTCACCAGCGGTATATCAAGCCTTGTTATATTTCGTATATTACACAAAGTTAGATCAGAACCCAGGCACTATCCTAATCTTCTTCAAGGCATACCTAAAACGTAAATCATACTAAAAATAGACCAGGTAGACGGAGTGATACTCTCAGGATGTTTTTTTTCTACAGAAATTACCAGTTTCTTTTTTTTTTTTTAGATTTTATTTATTTATTTGACAGAGAGAGATCACAAGTAGGCAGAGAGGCAGACAGAGGGAGAGGGAGAAGCAGGCTCCCTGCTGAGCAGAGAGTCCCATATGGGGCTCCATCCCAGGACCCTGAGATCATGACCTGAGCCAAAGGCAACTGCTTAACCGACTGAGCCACCCAGGCACCCAGAAATTACCAGTTTCTCTGTTAATTTCTTCCACTCAAAGACCGACTGCTTACTACATATTTCATGCTATTTTTGACATGCAATAATAAGATCATTCAACAAATATGTACTGAGTTTCTTCTCTATACCGCACACTCTTCAAAATTCTGAGGGACACAGTAATGAACAAAATTCACAAGACTCCCCTGCCCTCATGGAACTCCAAGGAATCATCCACGGGCCACCATGCAGGGCAACAAATGTAGTCATCACATCCCAAGTATATCACCTAAGAACACAGAATGTGGTCCAATTCGTACAACTAACCAGTTGTGGTCATGACAAAGAAAATCCTATACGAACCATGAGGTGTCAAAAGCAGAACCAAGTTCCAAATGGTCAGCCTTCCTATTTTAGAACAGAGCAGCAATTCTTATCAGACAGGATGACCTGCCTTCCCTGCCTGCATTCTCTGCAAGGTCAACCCACATCTAAAGTAATTCCAAACTAAAAATGATATTTTCATTATTCCTAAAGGAAAGCACTTATTTTTACCCCAGATAGTATTGAGCCTAAAAAAGGTTTTTGACTCATTTCTTAGATTTTTTTATATCAGAAGCTTATAATAATCATGAAAGAAACACGTGAAATTTTAAATATACAACCTAAAATAACTTTACTTAGAGTCTACCTCAGAAAAACACCTACTACTCTCAACAATTAAATACACCATGCTAAATACGTAATAATTTCAAACCTAAATATCATTGCATCATATCAGAGGCATATAATTTTCATCTGGGCATATTCTTTGATTACATGTTTTTATCAAAAACTTATTTAGAGAGTGAAAGAAAAGCGCAGAGGGAGATTTCTAATTTGTTTTCAGTCAAATAAATCATTGGTTGTTCTGATAAACACATTAAAGAAAACATTTGGGATACATTATAATATATGTTCTAGGAAAAAAAGCGCCCTGATACTATTTATTCTGAACCTCAACATAAGATATGCTTAATTTACAATGACAGAGTCAGGCCCCATTATGGAAACCTGGTGATACTAACCATGAAACTTGGCTTAAGAGAGGCCTCTAGTGGTTACAGGTAATTACTAGCTCCCCTGCCCACCCCTGCACTGTGGTAATGTTCTTATTCTCTCATTCATTCTCCTATTCCCTCCCCTTTACCTCACCAATTAAAAACTTCCAGCAAAAGACCCAGTATTCAACCAGTGAACTATCAATCAGGTCCAAGAAATTGGACTAAAAAAATGTATGTAACTGGGAGTACTAAGCCATTATAGGTTCTCTAAAGGCAAATTCTCCAACTTCCCCACAGAACCAATTTAGAGCCATTCACACCAAGTACAGACCCTAAATATTACCTTGCAAGTGTTAGTAATCTTACTAAAAATGAAACCTAAGGTAATCCAAATCGATCTTATGAAAATAAAAAACCTAAAGGCTACAAAATTATAATTAAAGTCATAAAATGTAACCCATATGTTTTTACGTTTATCTTCAATAGTACTTCAGATCTTCTCCATCTGCTTTGCACTATTCACAAATACACTAACACCAGGTGCAAACAGAGAGAGTAAGCAAACTTGGTTCTTTATATATAAATGATTAGCCACACCCAGATGACCAAGGTTTAACTTCTTCCCACTTCTTCCCAGTTCCACTCCTACAATACCCTTGTCCTTTTTTTATTGAGGGACTCTGCTCCCAGAACCTCCCCACCTCCACCCCTCTTCCCCGCCAGCCTCAGAACCTGCCTTAACTTCATCCAGGGTCCCAGTGAAGTCTTTTGAAGCATGAAAACAGCTGGCGTGAAAGGACAGGAGGAGAGGATGTTAAATGCTCCCTCCCAACTGCAGTCACTTCCTCATGCCACAGCAAACCTACTTCCACCTACTTCCAGCTTCTGTCCCACGTTGTAGTGCCACGGAGGCCTCGCCCTGCTCCCAGGATACCCCTAAGATACTGAGACCATAGATGCCTCAACATGCAGCCATGCAACAACCGTTGGCATCGATGGCACATCATCAACCTTTGCTACACAAGTCAGGTCGAAAAGAGAAAAGAGAGGGAAAGCAAGAGGGAGGGAGAGAGGAAGTTCCTTTCTATATCATTTCCAAAGTTTGTTAAGAATTTAAAAGGGGGGACGCCTGGGTGGCTCAGTGGGTTAAGCCTCTGCCTTCAGCTCAGGTCATGATCTCAGGGTCTTAGGATCGAGCCCCGCATCGGGCTCTCTGCTTGGCGGGGAGCCTACTTCCTCCTCTCTGTCTCTCTGCCTGCCTCTCTGCCTGCTTGTGATCCCTGTCAAATAAATAAATAAAATCTTTAAAAAAAAAAAAAAGAATTTAAAAGGTAACAACCCACCTCCTGTGTGCCTCAAAAAAAAAAAAAAAGGTAGATTAGTTTGGGGAAGGAGAGAGAGACTTTCCACCAGTATCTCGTACCAGTATGCTTGAACAGAGAAAACCCCTGATCAGAAGCAGTGCCTAATAGCTATGACGGATGTTAAAAGTCACAGGTCACTCCTGGGACCAGTAGGAAGACCAAAGGGAGCAGGCCCAGGCTGACCTCTTCCAGCTCCAAAGTCCTTGACAATGATCCACCTCACAAAACAAGCAAGGAAATAAGAGGAGAAAGGTTCGGAAAAACCCAAGTTAGTAACCTAAGGCTTGAAGAGCAAAGCATGTGTTCTTGATTCATGAGAAATCACTACAGGCCTTCCCTGGACAACGTACATGTCTCAGCTATAAAGTTTGGTCATCCGGATCCCACGGCACCTGGCAATGATGTGATGGCAGAAGATAAAAGAAAATTTAAATTTAAAGAGGCTTAAAACCATGAAATTAAGCACAGAAATGTATTAATGAAGTCAACAGCCACATACCTCAATAAATGTAAATGTCAACACAGTGTAACAACTCATGTTCATTTGGATGAATTATTTCTGAAAGATGAAATTTTATACTTTACGTTTTCCTTGAGAAAAGTTGAAAAGGTTCTGGAAATATTGCCATTCAAAAGGTTAAGAAGTTTTTAAAACTACTACCCAGAAACAGTAACTCTCATCGATGTAGAAAATTATCATAAGAACTCAATTCTCAGAAATTGTAAGATAGCTGAGGTTTACTGTAGTCACTTTCGCTTTGCTTTTTGGAATAAATTGGTCCTGTTCTAATGAGAATTCAAACGATAATTTCTATATACCATGATGAAAAATGGACAACTGTCAAGAAAAATAAAACACAAGGTCAAACTAAAACTCAAGACTTTAAAATAAATGCTTCAGCTTAAAACAGATATATTCATAAAGCACTATTCTAGAGTTACTTTTCAGACCTTTGTATAACCACTAAAAATAAGAAAAAGTACCAAACTCAAAACATTTCACTATTAAACAGTTTTAATGGGAAACTATTGAGGCCTTTTGAGACTAGAAGGGACCTGATGTGACTCACATTTGAAAGGATCAGTTCTGCCTATGACAAGGGAAGAGCAGAAATAAGACAGTATTTCGAGGCTACGGCCAAAACCCAGGCGAGCATGAGAGCTGGTGGGCAGATGTTGGACATACTGTGTAGGCAAAGCCAGCAAGATCTGCTTTGGAATTGAATGTGGGCAGGCAGAAGAAGAAAGAGAGAAATCAAAAAAGGTTCCAAGATATAAAGGCAAACCCTTATCTATTTCAATAATTAACATATTTAATCTTCAAATAAAGTATAAGCATGTCAAAGCTCTATGTCAATACTTTCTTCTCTATAAACATGAGGAAATCACCTAGACTTTGTAAACTGTCATTTTTCTTTTCTTTTTTGCACTGTTGTAGGCAGTTGATTTTAAGTTGAAGGACAGTATTATTCTTGAATCCTGAGTTTCTTTCAAAGATTGTCATTCTCCTGCCTAAATCAAGTTCTTCTTTTCCATAAGCAGCTTCTCTGAATTTCTACACATTAAAAAAAAAAAAAAACAAAAACAAAAAACATTTCAAGTTGGACAGTACCTCAAGCCTAACTCTGTGCCTGGCCTCTGATTTTTTTTTAACTTTGTAGCTCGCTTTTTAACTCACTCCAAATGTGGTCTGTATCTCAGCAAGAAATCTATTCAAGCCCTCAACACTTAGCCAAGGTTCTTATCCCTGCGGAGCGTGAGAACAGCAGCTCTACTTAGGGGTATGGGTTTCTGGTTGAATGACCAAAAAAACTGCACCAGATCAGAGGACACCAAGGCTCTCCCTAAGTCTACAAAAAGGCTCACTACATTATAAATTCAAGGAAATTAATCAGTGGCAGCACTGTGGTCTAACTCTACCCCAGTACAATGCTGTAATGACTATAACCTTACAATACATCTTGATTATAACACATTTGATAACTAAGTCCTCCAGCTTCATTCTTCAAGATTGCCTTGTCTAGTCTTGGCCTTACAATAGATTAATAGGGTATGTGCTTCAGTTTGCTTGCATCTTCTCTAATTTCTCAGAATAATGTTTTGTGATTTTCTGCATAGTTTTTGAATACGTATCACTCAATTTCACCCTAGATGTTTGATTTTTTTTTATGCTTTTTCAAATGTTATCAATTAATTTTCTATTTGTTGCTGGTATTATACATTCCTTTTCTATTTTGTTGCTGGTATATAAAGATACAATTATTGTATATTGACCTTGTTTCCAGGGGTGTTGGTAAACTGAATTCTAATGATCTGCCCATAGATTCCACTAGATCTTTTTACATACAAATCATGTTATCTATGAGTAGTAAGTTTTACTTCTTTCCAATCCATATGATTTTTGTATCTCTTGCCCTTATGTGTGGGCATCCTTGTTGCATTCTTGATCTCCATGGAAAAGAAGTCAAAATTTCAGTAGGAAATATAATTTTTGCTGCAGGCTTTTTATAGCTATTCATAGCTACAAGATAAAGCTGCTCTTTATAGATTCCCCTTCTATTTCTAGGTTACTAAGAAATTTTCATTATGAACGGATGCTGACTTTTAACAAATGTTTTTCTGTATTACAAAGCTCATCATGATTATTTTTCCCATTTTTTATTCACGTGGGAAATTGCATCAACCACAGTGTGAATGTTTGTGAATGTCAAACACCCCTTGCATACTTGAAATAAACCCTCACTTTTATCTTTTTGCATATTGTTGGATTTGACTTTCCAATATTCTGATTTTTACATCTCCATTCATAAGAAAAATGTGTCTATAATCTTTCTTTATATACTGTCTGAAACAGATTTGATATAAAGATTGTGCCAGGCTTATATAAAGAATTTGGAAATATACCCTCTTGTTTTATTTTCTCTAAGAATTTGCATAAGAACTGTGTTTTAAAGAATTCACCAGCAAAGCCCTGTGGGTCTAGGGTTTTCCTTGTATAAGCATTAATGAAAATCGATTCAGTTTCTTTGATATAGGACTATTGAGGTTTTCTAAATTTTATTTTTGAAAACATTGTATTTTCCGGGGAAATCTGTCCATTTCACCCAAAACTTATTCATAAAATTGTTCAGGCTATACTCTTAGTATATTTCTATTGTCTGTAGGCTCTGTGATTTCCCCCTTCTTCATACCTGGTGTTTGTCATTTGTGTTTGCCCTGTTTTTTTTCCATTAATCTTGCTAAAGGTTTATCAAGTACATTAGTCTCTTCAAAAATCTAATTTTTACTTTATTAAACTTCTCTACTGATTTCTGCTCTTTATCACTACATTTATCCTATTTTCTCTAGATTTGATTTTCTTTCTGGAGATGGAAATTCAGATCACTAATTTTTTTGTTCTTATTCCTCTTTTCTAAATATATGTATTTCCGGTCATACAGCTCTCTCCGAGCATGGCTTTAGCTGAATCTTGAAATTTTTGATATTTAGTAACTTCATAACCCTTCAGTTCAGTATTTTTCTAACTTCTGTTTCAGTTTCTTTTACAACCTTTGATTTAAATTTAATTGGTAGGAAGTTGAGGCTTTTCTGGAAATCTGGAAATTCTAATTTCCAGAAATTAGAATCCAATTTCTAACTGAATTCCACTATAGTCCAAACTCTAAATGACTTTAAACGTCTGAAGTTTAAGATTATATTTATGTCCTAGCATTTGGTCAATTTTGATAAATGTTCCATATTCAATTGAGCTAGGCATACTGTGGCATTTCATAACGTATACTAGATTTAATCCTTCTGTGTTTAATTACTTATATACTTGGGTTTATAGCTATCATCTATCTGTTTTCTAACGGCACACCTGTTTTGTCTGGGGGTTTTTTGTCTGTTTACTTGTTTTGGGTTTTCTTTTTTTTAACATATTTTCCTTTCTTTTAGTTTAACCAAATACTTCTATTTATCTATAGGTCCCTTTTTAACTTGCTGGAAATATACTTTCACTATGATTTCAATTGTTAGTCCTGAGGTTACAACATGCATCCCTAACTTACTATGATCTAATAAAAATATTACATTTAATAATTCTAGAACAGAATATTGTAACTCTATATAAGCCCATTCTGACTGACTTATAGGATCATTTTCCTTCTGCCTAAAGAAATGCCTTGTTGTATTGTTTTTAGTAAAAATGTGCTGGTGAGAAACTCTCTCAATTTCTATGGGCCTAAGATTTTTTTTTATTACATCTTAACTTTAAGAGTATGTTTTCAATGGGTATAGAATGTTAGGTTGGCATCTTTAGCAATTTAAGATGTCATTCCATTTTGTAGGTGGGTTTGGTTTTCTTGAATACATCCTTAGAGGTTTACAAATCCTCAAGAATGGTGATGTCCTTAAAGCTTAAGGAGAAATATTTTTTATATGGCTTCTGACCAATTCATTCTCTCCTCTTCTGGAATTCTAATCATATATGGGACAGATCTTTTGACCAGAACCCCGGTGTGTTTTATGCTCTCTTCTGCTCTAATCTATTCTATTTTTCCCCTCTCTCTGTGCTTCAGTTTGGACATTTTCTATATACTTGCCTTCTAGTTCATAATACTATCATCTACTAAGTCCAATAAGTTTGTAAACACATCCTCTGAGTTCTTACTGACAAGTATTTCTTTAGTTCTACAATGCTCTCTCTCGCTCTCTCTCTCTCTCTCTCTAACACACACCCACATACACACACTCCTCCAGGGTAATTCTTTACCTTCTTACCTCCTTTGTTCTTTTTCTTCCTCCTATATTCCTAAACATAATAAAGTCTTTGTCTGCTAACTCCAATGACTGGATCGCCTGTTTCTGCTTTCTATTGTTTCTGTTTTCTCTTGGTTTTGAATCAAATTGTCCTGTCTCTTCATATACTTAGTAATTTTTTATTGAATGCTGATTCACAGAGGTTCCAGATGATGGGAGGACTGACTCCTTGTGCTGGGCAGACAGAACAGAAGGTAAGTTATATTAATCCAATAAGGAACTGAGAGGGAGAGAGGCTGTGCTGTGGATTTGAGAAGCTTCAATCTACTTCTTGTAGATCCTAAGACCTGACTCTAGAACTTTCAACTGAGAGTATGGCTGATCTTTGACACTCCAGTCTCAAAAGATGGCTTGGCCTTCCAGGCATTTGCTTCTTAGTTTCCACCGTACACAGCTGTAAAATTTGACGTTTATCTTGAATGGGAGCCCAACTGTGTGTTTCAGCACCGCCCACCCCAAGTTTCCTATTTTGTCACTACAACCCATGAAACATGAATCCTTTACAACCTGCGTTCTCAGTGTCTAGCTGAGACTTACTTGGCAGGTGCCCCCAAGTAAAAAGAGTCAATTTACCATGCCCTTCAGGGCTTTCAGCTCTCCTCAGTGATGTTCTTAAGCTATCCCCTCCCCTCACACTTCCAACTTCCAAGGTAGGACTGTCTCCCAGGCACTTCAAAACTTGGGAATTTTTATTCTGCTTTTCAGAGGCTTCCAGCTTAGCTCTCTAATATCAGGTCCCTAACAGTAGATGAACCACTGGTTCTTGGTTCCTGGACCCACTCAGGTCTCCAATTTTGTAGCTTCCCCGAGCAACATTCAAACACTCTGCTGCTCTCTGTCCCCAAGAAATTTTTCAGGATTATAACTTCTAAACAATGCTTCAAGGCTCAAGCAAAAAGAATGACTATGTTTTTTAAAATACAGTTAAATTCAGACTGCATTAACCAATTCCTCAACTGTCCCAGAGTCATTTACTATGCATAATATGCTTATGTTTATGTATGTTCAATAAGTTGGGTTTTTGTTTTTGTTTTTAACCTTTAATGGCCTTTTCTTGAGTAGGTATTCCAAAACATGCTTTTGGGTGTTGAGCTTAACATGTCATGAACAAAGCTGAGGAATCTAATTTTATCATAAAACAAAAGAACCAACAAAACACAGCACTAACTGAAAAAGATAATAAACATAAATTTTGATCACTACAGAATTCATAAAGAAAACGTTAACTGTAGTTCAAAAAAAAAAAAGAAGAAGAAGAAGAAGCCTCACTTTTAATGAGGTTTAGCTCTAGGGTCCTCTTCTTTAAAGTCATCTCCAAACCCTAGAAAGATGCCACATACCAAAACTTTTCTTTGATACATGAAAGGAAAACAGAAGATTACCATGGTCAGCAATGAATAAAGTCACAGAACTCAAAGTAATCAAGAAAAGGCAAGCTGACTTTCACTGTCCTAACTAGAGAGTCATCAACTAGAAAAATAACATGATGAAAGCACCCCAACACAAGACTAAAAGGATGAAGCCAGCAACTCAGTGGTTTGATGAATCATCTTTTCATTCAGGAGCAGTCTCTAGTGTCCTCTTTCATCTTTTCCAGTAGTAAAGGGCCCCAAAGAACTAGAATCTACATTCCGGGATCACACAAAGATGCAATCAGTAGATTTAATAAAGGGTGGAGGGGGCATACCCCACAAGCAAAGTTATGTAGAGGTAAATATAAATAAATAATTTCCCCCTTCTTTCTTCTTCTCTCTTCACTTTACCTTCACAATTAAGCATGAAGTGTTGTTATATTTGTGTTTTACCATAAGCTGCTCCAAATTCTGTTTAGATGTATAAAGTATATAAAAATATCAATATAGTTTAAAACTACTCACCCCAACCATTTAACAGTACTCCCCACTGCAGCATAACAAAACATCATATCCCCATAGAAAAGCACTATTCACTCCATAACTACAAACCCCAAGAATAAATGGGGGATACAGTTGCAAAAAAGGAGCCCACCCTAGGGTAAAGGCTATCAGCTCCAGTTTAACCATAATTTGGAATATTTGGCTACTTGAAAGAAAACCCAGTGTTTGACCTGATTTGAAAAAGCCTTCAAGAAGCATGACTCTCCAACAGTTATGAGTAATTCAACCTAAAATACTGCTCTTAGTGATGGAAACTAGAAAGACTTAGAATATTGTTGAAGCCATCCATACCCCTGTCAAGTGTCTAGATGATGTCAAGTGAGTCTACAGAACATTTACTATCTTAAGTCTTCCAATAAATTATAAAACAATCTTTACCTAAACACACCCTACGCTATACTCTTAAGAGCAGCAGTAGCTGCAGATCTTTTTCACATGACTAACCTAAGAAACAGCTAAGCTATCTATTCTTTAAAAAGGATATAAAATACCCTAGGTCTTAGAATTCACTTGCTATAACAGTAAATCAAGAAAAAGTAAGACATGCCACATTACCTCAACTTTAGTACATAAGACCATCACACAAAAAGAGCTTAATCTTCCTTATAGACCACAATGGAAACAGATGCACTTTGGTTTATTAATATGAAAGCTATCAGTTATAACCAAGAAATGAGAACTGAACTATATGCCTGAGAAGGGACTATCAAGAGTTTGCTTAGATGGGAAACTAAAAGCAGACAGAATCTCACAACATAACACTCAAACTGTGATTCATAGTACAAAGACTATGTAGAGAGGGTTGTTTTGGGGTTTTGTTATGTTTCTGTTTTTGTTTTTGGCTTTGTCTTGTTTTTTAAGTAATCCATCTCCACCTCTTTTGGAGAGGAGACAAATGAAAATTCAGACAAACCATTTAGTTGATTCTATTAAACCTTGCTTATCGAACCATAACCCATAAGTTGTTAAAAACACAGGTGACCTCAACAACCTGATATACTCTCATTTGCACTACTCCATTACTTTCACAGCTCAACCCAAGCAGGCTGCATAAAGGACACAGTTCCATAATATTTTAAACAAAGAACTATGGGAGGGAAAAACCCTCAAGTGATTGGTTTCCTTGAGCATTAAGCTGTTTATATAACATGTTTCTGTCACAGCGTAAGTTTCGAAGTTTTCAATCAGTTGAAAATGCTCATGAAGCTTTAAATTTCAAAACAATTCCTTGCAAACTGCCAACAAATCTGGTCCACAGGTTTAAGGAAATGACACTCTATCAACACTAAATTCATACCTTGCAAACTGTATCCACATCCCAAGGTAGTATAGTCCTCAGATCAATGACTTCACAAGACACTCCCAGCTTCTCTTGAGCCATGGAAGCTACCTCTCGGATCACATGAACCTGAAATAAAAATAGCAGAAAATAACTACAGAGATTTAGACCCAAAAAGTTAGATGAATTCTGATATCATTAATAGAAAGAGTCTTTAAAGTCAGAGGAACTTATTAGCAATGGAGAATTAAATTTGTTTTAGATATGTTGATCCCCGTATTTCCCCAAAGTAATCAAACACAGATGTCCAGAAAACAGTTGGAAAGATAACCTTAATTTCAGGAAAGGAAAGCAGTCATTAACAGAGACGCTGATTCTTAAGATACCAGCACACAGAAAGTAAAGTTAGAGGAGCAGGTTGAGTTTCTAGTGAAAGCATGTGGAAGGAGAAGTAAAGGGCAGAACTCATGGGTCCCTGAAGAAGACCAACATTTATGGGGAAAATGGAGAAGGAGGAACTCACTTGAAGAAGAAAAAGGAAAAAAAGAAGGAGGAGAAGGGGAAGGAAGAGGAGGAAAGGAAGGAGGAGAAGAGGAAGAAGAAGAAGGGAAGGAGGAGGAGGATAAAGGAGGAAAGGAAGAAGAAGGAGAAGAAGAGGAAGAAGAAGGAAGAGGAGAAGAGGAGGAAGAAGAAGAAGCAGCAGCAGCAGCAGCAGAGGAGGAAGAAGAGGAGGTGCCTGGGTGGCTCAGTCAATTAAGCAACTAACTCTTAATTTGAGCTCAGGTCATGACCTCAGGGTCATGAGATTGAGCCCTGAGTCAGGCTCCACACCTAGTGTGGAACCACTTGTGCAGGGTAAGAGAGGAAAGAAAGGGAAGGAAGGGAAGGGAGGGAGGGAGGATGGAAGGAAAAAGAAAAATCAGGAGACAATGTATCCCAGAAACTAAAGAAGAAAGGTTTTCATGGAAATAGTAGTCTGTGTCATACAGCGTAGCGATATGGGATAAGGGTTGATTTAAAAATTAGAAAATTAGTGGGGCGCCTGGGTGGTTCAGTGGGTTGAGCCTCTGTCTTCGGCTCAGGTCATGGTCTCAGGGTCCTGGGATTGAGCCCCACATCGGGCTCTCTGCTCAGCAGGGACCCCTGCTTCAACCTCTCACTCTCTCTGCCTGCCTCTCTGCCTACTTGTGATCTCTGTCTGCCAAATAACTAAATAAAATCTTAAAAAAAAAAAATTAGAAAATTAGTAATGTTAGCAATAATAGTTTTAGTAAATCAGTGGGGACAGAACTAACTCATAGGTATAAGAACATAAGGAAGTTAAGGAATTAAATACAGGTAGTAGAAAATAGTCGTTCAAGTTTAGTGATAAAAGAAAGGAGGAAATACACTGGTATTTAAGGGAAAAGTAGGGTAAAGAATAGGTACTTTTTAGAGAGGGAAGAAATATACATCCTTTTAATAAAAGGGACATTGAAAGGAGAAATGCAGAAGAGGGAAGGAACCACTACAAAGTTACAGCCCTAGAAAAGGCAAAATGGAATCTGAAAGATCTGTAGAAGGATCTATGAAAACCACAGGACAAAAGAGAAAGAGGAGTAAAGGGCTGGCAGCAGACACGGAAGGTGTGAGGAAAAGGTAAGTTATAGGACATAGCATCTAATATACTAACTTCCCTATTACAAAGAGAGGCAAAGATGCACACTGAGTGACAGAGATAAAGGTAAGAGTTTTTCCCACTGGTGGTAAGAAACCAGGAGAGCTACCTCTCCGTTCCAAAAATCAAGTAGAAAAGAGAGTCAGAGGGTATAGTATTACAAATGATTTCTTTTTCTTCATTTAATGCTGTACAAGTTTTCTAAAATAAGTACTTCTTTCACACAGAAAAAAGAAAAATGGACCATTTGTTTAGAAGAAGGAGATAGAGAGGAGGTAGACATCTCCGGCCAGAGAGGAGTCTGGAGGCAGAACGATGTGATAACAAGCACTGGGGAAACTGAGGCAGATCAGTACCGAGGTTCACTGGAACACAGGAAGGTACAGAATTTTGAGGCTGGACCCCTGGCTGGTCTACATAGCTGAGCAAGTATCACAAGAGATGGCAGCAGATGTGATGAAAAAGACAGGAAGTCAAGCACAGAAACAAGTATGAGGACATGCTTCAGAAGAAACAATTTCCCATGAGTACATTTCTATCAACTCAACAGATTTTTAAGCTTCACCACATACATAGATGTTTTAATATGAATGAACAGACACCTCACCCTCAACCAGAAGTCAGTACCAGATACAGATATAGCACTAATAAGACTTAAATTTGACCTATAAGAAAAACAACACTTTGGATTTTTATAGTATCAGGATTAAAAATTAGAGCTTCCAAGCACAACATGGACATCATCAGTTCTTAGAAATGTTACCGACCTGAGTGCCCCAGGCAACTAGAGTCACGTCACTCCCTTCCTGAATGACTTCGGCCTGGGACAGGGGAATGTTGTATGGTTCTACAGGAACCTGTTCAACTGAATATAGAACAGGGAAAAAAATAAAAATTTATTTTTTTCTCATGTGGCTCTTGTGCATAAGAGAATATAAAAATTTCACTGTGGCAAGCTTTCTTTTATTCTTCTCCCAAATTCCATAAGTTACTTAAAACAGAAATAGCATTTATTATATGGCTCTATGACAATACTACACATATGAAAAAGTCGCATGTAAATGTAGAAAATATATCAGCTACCCTGGCATGGAAGAAGGACTTTGGGTAAAAACTAAGAAAATCTTACAGTAGGGCTTTGGTTGACAACATACCAATATTGGTTCATTAACTATAACAAATATGCCATACTACTATAAGAGGTTAATGATACAGAAAACTGAGTGCAGGGTATATAGAAACTCTCCTGTACTAGCCTATCCTCATACTTTTTCTGTGAATCTAAAACCGTTCTAAAAAAATAAAGTTAAAAAATTTTACCATGTTTCCACTAAAACTTGATCAGACTGAATTAAGTTCTCAGACAAGTTTCCCATCAAGAAGTTGATGTAGGGGGGCTTGAAACACAAGATACACAGAGGAGTGCCAAATTTTTAAGTATATTTCATTTTTACACCATGCATCTACAAATACCTCATCAACTACAGCAGCTGACACCACCTTAAATTTCAAAGCTGAATCCTTTTGACCTCAAGAAGATACACTAGATCAGTTCCATTAGACCAAAGGAAGAATAAGCCACTGGTAAGACTATTTCATGATTATTTCTGCCCAATCAAGTACATGCAATATAAAGACTGAATTCCAGGGGAAATCATAAGGTGGATTTTTAAATGAAATTGAGTAAGAAGTTGATGGAATTGCTGCATTATGCTGGGAAGCCTTCTTAAATTCCCACCTGAGACCAGTAATACAGTAATTAATAGCGGTGGGAGAAGTAATAGAAGTGGTTGGGGGGAAGAAAACAATCCCTTTTGTTAATTTTCCCTATAATCTTTTATCATTGTTGCATGTTTTTTTTTTAATTTTTAATTTTTTTTTAATTCGATGAGCAAAGAAGGGCAAACTAAAAGGTCCCATCTGTGCCCTAGTGAGTTGTCTGAACTCCACTGTCCAGAGTTATCAATACCAACAACTTCCTGCGCGTCTGCAGGGTACAGCTTTCATGCTTTGTGTTATCCAGGCTTCTTAATCCTCTTCCTAAATTAGGGAAATGCCCCATATGATGAGGCAGGGCCCTTGGTCCACAACAGAAGTAAGGATCCCATCTGCACTTTCCCAGGCTTCATTGCAGTGACGGCACAAAATGTGGGCTCTGCCGATCCAACACACCCAGGCCAAGAAGAGCAGCAGGGATCCAGAATCCATCCTAGAGTACTGGTAAGAATGGAGGCTGATTCAGCTTTTGGGCTCAGTGGTGGCAACCATTCAAACTCTAGTTCCATGGCACTGTTAGCTGCTGGGGCATCTTTGCAAAACCAGTTACACAGTAGAATTCTGGGTACTGCTTCTAGACATAAGGCTTCTAAGCCCAGTTCTTAGGCACACCAAAGATTTCTGAGCTGTTCACTAGCCTTCAATACATCTTTCTGCTAATATGGGCCAGAGTTGGAGTTCTGCTTGAAAATTAAGACCCCCCACTAATTCAGTGTCTTTTCAGATGTTCATAATATTCAAGTATGCACATTCGTAAACATGTGTGAGTATTTTTTTCCACATATATAATCACCCTGACATGAAGGTCTTCTTATCATTTCTCCTTTTTTCATTTGGCAATATATCTTAGTCATGTTTTCATGTCAAAAAACATAGTTTTTAAATCATTTGTAAGTATAATCTATCAAATTTAATGGTACTGTTATCAATGATGAGGAAAATTCTATTTCTTGTTTTTATATATCCAATCCAATAGCATTTCTATAACCACCCCAGAGAGAGAAATGAATATTTTTTTAAATCACAGATATGTTTAAATAATACACTAAAATCTACCAAACTACTCAAAGCAGATGACAAGCTAATTAACAAACCTGAGGCATAAGCTGCTTTAGAAAACTCATAAGCATTAAAAGCATTTTGAAGTTTTTGTATAACACGTAAACTACGTTTGAGCCAGATACTTCTATCTAAACCAGTGGGTAGGTCAATTTTTGTAAACAGTATCTCAATGGAACACAGCCATTCATTTACATATCATTTAAGGCTATTTTTGCCGTACAACAGCAGAGCTAAGGAGTTGACAAAAGACAGCATGGTCTACAGGCTAAAATTCTACTACCTGTTCCTTTACAGAAAAAGTCTGCCACCCTCAATTCTAAACAGTGCTTTCAGAGGTTAATTCCAGCCCATTCATGGACAGCTTAAATCTAGTATTTGATGGACAGATGAACCAACAGATACACAGGTGGACAAAGGGACACACAAACAGGGAGACAAACATTCAACTGGAGTAGTATATTCTACATAGCAGTTCTCAGTTGCTAAACCAAAGCCATGGTCAAGAATGATGCTCATGATATCCAACAAACATGGGAAAGGCAGCACATAAGCTCTTTGCCATCATCAAGTCTTCTTTCCTCTGGCAGCAAGATCTGCATGCCAACAGACAAGCCTTGAAGCCAGCACACCCTGTCTTGTCAGTGAGTCAGTGGTTGTCGTTCAAGAATCCGGTCTTTCCCGCCTTTTAAATTAGTTGCCAAGTGATTAGCAAATCCCTGGAACACACAGTTCTAATGGCTGGCACACCAAAAGAAATGGGTTAGCATCCTGGCCCACTTCCTTTGAAAAGCTGCCAGTGAGTGACTAACTGCTTCATTGTATTAAATAAATTACCCAGAATAATAAGACCTCATTACTTTAACACTTAATTAAGGAACAACATGGCAAACAAAGTGTTGTTCTCCATCAACAAGATCGTGTAGAGAATTAGATTCAAGAGTCTCTTATTAAAAACAAGCCCCCCCCCCCAAAAAAATCTACTAGATTTGCATAAATTTAATCCCTGAGAGCAGACAAATGAGAATATGTTTGTTTATTTGAACTTGGCAAACAGGTCACCCAGAGGGCAAGCCATATATCACAGGTACTTTAGTTACACTAATTTAAAAGATACTTACTCCAAGAGAAGGTCATTATTTCGAATGAGAACTCTTGCATTCCTACCCCATGACTATGTGCTTTTTGAAAGAGGACAGGTTAAGAGAAGTAATAACAGAAAATTTCGGGAACTGAAGAGCCCCTATACAGCCCTATTACAGATTCCTGTTTTCATAGCAGTGGGACCAACTGAGACCACTCCATTTCAACAAATGCTGATTACATCCCAATCTCAGCACTAATGAGCATTCCAGACAAACCCTTGAGCATCGACATATATTGACAAAAATGTGTCATCCGGAAAAATAAGAAATCTTCCTAAGACCAAAATTTAAAAGATGCAATTTTTGGCTCAAATATCAGATTGGATTTTTTAAACATATTTTTTTAAGTTTCACATATATGTGTCCCTTGTAAATGCACTTATATTCATGTTACTGTAGATGCACTTATAATCATATTACATGTGCACTTACAGACTCATGGCATGAGGGAGTTCATGCCTGGCCCCATTTTCATTTTCCATCCTCCTTCCTTTTTCCTTCTCATTTTCTTGTTATTTGTTTGGTCATCTTAAACATATTTTTAAAATAAGACAGTCGCAAAATGTATATGCTATGGACAATACACCTTTATTCATTTACTAGTTACTGAATACCCAATATACACAGGCATCATACAAGATACGAATATGAAACTGAAAGGGGCAGCCCCTGTCTTTGACAAGCACACACTCAACTGGGAGTTATAAGGATAGACAGACATGATCAGCAAACAAAAACGCAATACAATAGTGGGGATAAACCACTCTAGGAAAACAGAGGGAGCACCAGCCTAATTGTAATTGTAATTATAATTGTAAGGGAGGCCACAACTGAGAAGGGTCTTAGAGCTAACAAGGAAATGAAGAGGGTATTCTGCATAGAAAGAAAAGATATATACGAAGAAATGGAGGTGTGACATCGTGTGTGTGCGCTTCTGCAAACGTGTCAACACACATCTATGTGCTGTTTCGGGAAAGGGTGAAAGCTTTAAGTTACATACCTAAGTCCCTAGAAAAACCTTTTCAATTCTTTCTGGCTTCATATATTAATAACACATGTAGAAAGTGTCTGCAAGAAAATAATAACTCACTCTTAATGATGCAAGTTTCCCTGTGAGGCACAATATTACCATTACTGAGATAATAGGGTCATTTCTCTGCCCTGGCACTAATCTACAGTAATGCGAGTTTCCTCACAAATGTGAAAGTTGGTAGGCTTTATTCATGTTACATTATACACGATGCAGTGATAAAAAATGTTCTTCTTAAAAAAAAATAGAGTATATTTCTAAAATGTTACTTCATGCTGCCTGGTTACTAACAACATTGGAAATCTTCATACTTGAGCAAATATATCTCATTTGTCAGAATTTACAGTCTAATGGAAGAGAGTGGGCAAATCCACTCACCCAAGAACCCAATTCCCAGCCCTGTCTCTGCATCTGACTAAATTGGTGATCTCTAACAAAGCAATGTATTACTTTTCTTCCCTAGTATCCCATCTGTAAACTATGGAAAGCAGCATCTGTCTGTCTGTCTGTCTGTCACATCTAGGGACAGAACAAGGACATATTAAGTTAATCACACTGTGGATATCCTTTCAGTTCTTAAGAAGAGGACAATTCTATATTTGAATTAATTCAAGGATAAAGTCATTAAAACTACAAAGAAAGTTTTCATTCTAGGGACATTTATTCTTACTCCTGTATAAAACTCCTGTTTTTTAGCCACCAACCAATCTCTCTATATTATAATTGTTATTTTCCAAATAATCTTTCAGATGAGGCTACCAATTATGGCCATACTTTGATAATTTTCACTTCTATACCAATAATTTGTTTTAGTACTGATGTTAGTGATGAGAAACTATATGAACAAGAAAAATAAGTACAATTTCTTCTAGTTATTACTTTTAAATTATTCCCCAAACACAGTTGTATCCAATTTCCCCCTCACCTCTTCACCTCAAATTACTGAAAATTTAAAGATTAGCCACTTACATTAGCAAGACCAAATCAATATACTGTTAACCATATTATCTGTCTATACAAGCTGTCATTATAACAGTTGTTATAATATTACTGTCTAATTAAAAGATAAAATTACCTTTCAATAAAGAATAATTAAGGGCTAAACTTTTCATACTATCTAAGCCATGGTAACTACGGGGAGCATGTGTGGACAGCATCAACCAGAATAGTGACAGATCGTGACAGACGAAAAAGACAAAGGAACAGTCTGTCCCAAAATCAAGGAGACTAAGAAGACAACAGTAAGTGGAGACTCTGGATTGGATCCTGATCCAGAAAGACGACCTTAGTAGGACTACTGATGAAATTTGGATTAGGTATCTGGAGGAGTTAACAGTATTGCCTCACTGGTAATTTCCTGGTTTTGATCATTATTACTACAGTTATTCATGAGGTTAACACCTTAGAAGATAAATGGGGAATACATAAAAATTCTTTGTACTCTTTTTGCAATATTTCCATTTAAACTTATTTCAAAATGCAAAGTTTAGCAAAATATTAACATTAAATTTTTTAAAAGGAGGCTGACCCATCTTAGTAAGTCTCCATGGATTCTGGGAAAATACGGTATAATTTGATGGGCAAGTATGCAAAATTATGAATGTCACTAAACACCAAGTATGGGAAACTGAGCTAACTATGAGGCATGATAGAGGCACTGTAGATTCATACCGCCTTGTGAAACAATCTCTGTCTTTTGAAATATCAGTACAAATAGAAAATGAGGTTACTAATAAGCTATCTAGTTGCAAAAGAAGTACAACCACATTTAGTACTGTATACATGAACTTCATGTACCTGGGTGAACTTAACCAAAGTTCTGACGATACAGAGACATAAAGATGGGAAGACATAAATTCATTATCTGTGCACGCCTGTCAGTTTTTTGCTAGAGTCTCTTCACCACTAAATAAAAACCAGTAACCATCATACTGTCTAAATATAAACACAACATCAAGTCAGAATCAGCAAGTATCTTGCATGTAACCAGGAGACTCATCACACGGAGATACAAAAACATTTGAAACCTTAAAATCATTGGTGTTAATTGTTTTAGAAGGTCATGTTTTCTTATTGCTGAAATGCCACTGAAAAGTAAAATCTATATTATTTTTAAATGAATGGTGACATTGAGAACATAGTGACTAACAATATTAGATGGGAAGGCCTGGACCCATTTCAACTCAAATGCACTCTAATTCTTTTCTTGGTAATTAATTCATTTGAAAATCCCACATTCCTAATTTTTGTGTGTGTAATGAGACAAGTCAGGCTCCTTTTCAGACTAATTTGCAAACATAGCACAAAAGCAACGATATGATAAAGCAACCAACACATTCCTTACACAACTTCAAAATTAACCTCATTACATTTCCCTATCTCATTTAAGGTAACAAAAAAGCTTTGAAGCTGACGATATTGCATAATATGCATCAGTATACTTAACTTATACACTAAAATTTAACCACTTTGTAATGTATCTTGTTCAATTTTTGCAATGACTTAGTATTTTTCCCTGTACTCTTTCAGTATGCAGCTTTTAATAATTTAACAAAAGTTCTCCCATATGCAATTTTACTAGCAGCTGTCCCTCATTCATGTTTAATATATTATAATTTCTTTAGTAAATGTTTTCCAATGCATTTTCTATAGCAAGGAGCTATATATGAGTGAACTTCATTCATATAAATAGACTCTAACATGGTAAGCAGCAAAATGACAAAGAGAATAACTGAATGCTGAATTTAATGGCACTATTTTAAAGCAATTCTCTATCAGCACAGGGAGAGTTGAAAAGGAAAAAAAAATCACCTACAAAAAGAATTATGTCAAGACAGAAAATGAAAACGTGAATTCACTGTGAACTGTAAGATATACCATTATTTTATGAACCACTAGGAATGAGAAAACTGCTCATTAAACTGGCAGTGTTGAGAATTTTACACTGTTTACAATTATTTTCTTATCAAAAGAAAGAAGTTCAGGCTTAATCAAGCATGGGTTTTATTACATATCACCCTTCTATTCTAAAGATGTAACAAAATATAAGCAAAATAAATTGGTTAAGCTATTCCTAAAACTCTTTGACCTTTAGAACCTAATTCTCCTCATTTGGCTTTTGACTTATAATCATCAGTGTCCATGTTTCTCCACAGAAGAGCATTTCTGTGTCAGCAAGCACATCAGTGAAGCAGTACTTTATCAATGAATCCATAAGAGAATTATAAGATTGGTGCTGGGCTCTCAAGCTAGCTCAGTATTTAGGAACAGCCTATTTCTGATTCATGCTTCCAAAGACTGTTAAATTATGATTCTTCACTTTGCCTGACCTTCTACGCATCACAACCATTTGGAACCTCATTGTTAAAGAATCGTTCTCTAGCATCTGTGGAATTTAATCTAAGCTACGGATCTGAAAGCTATTCATTTTTTTTTTTTTTTTGAAATCTATTTCATGTAGGCATGGCTGTTGATGGATGACTTTGATATTTGTACCTGAGTAGGTAACAGCAATTACTGGCCACTGGATACGACGGTTACAAGATGACATTGCTTTTAAGCCATATTCTAATTTCAGAGATGTTAAAATTTGAGAGGTGATGGAGATCTCAGAACCAATAAAATATGGTACCTTAAATTGGGTAGATGACTTGTAAACATTAAAGTATTATTATAGATTTTTTCTGCATTTTGTTTTTGATACCTTAAGTCCCTCAGTTTCCATAAATACAATATGACCCATGAGGAGCTGTAATTCCTACTAGACACCAAGCATTAGCTGCTCTCCACCAAATTCCCGCATGCAGAGAGTAAACAGAAAAAGTCAAAAAGGCATGGGGCACATGGGCAAAAGAAACTAAGGGTAAGAATGGCACAGGGAAATGACGTGATGTGTGTCATACTGCAAAATTCATCACTGCATTATCTAACACTGAATAACAGCTGTTGGCTTCATGAATCAGAATCCAATCAGGAAAACAGAAACTTCTCTAGAAGAATTGAATTCAGGAGATCTGTTACAAAGATGCTGGAAGGGCCAAGTTGCATGGAAACATAATGTAACCTGGAGGCCAGGGAGCAGCTAACAGCCCTGGGCTACCCTCAGTCATCCACAGGAGCCACTAATGGTGCTGGAATCACCATGAGCTGCCACAGAGCAGGCCCGAACCCACCGAAGGCCGCGTATCACCAATGCCACAGAGCAACGGCAGCGGGAGCACAGCCTGCTCCACTACCGCCACCAGTCCCACAACGGCTCCTTTATTCCACCTTCATCCCACCTTCTAAACCATTCCAAAGTGCTCCCTGTTGACAGAAACTAGCTGGAAATCAGGCAGAAGATCAAGAAAATGCACTTTTCTTATTTTCAATCCCAGCATTACAAAGGAAAACACAGAAGGGCAAGTGTGAGGATGAGAGGCAATGGACAGACAGAGCACAGATTTACATTACAAGGAGCATTTAAGAGAAGAAAAGGTCACCTTTGCCAAGAAGTAAAGGGAATCCCACTATATTAATAATCAAAAAAGCTAATGTTTGAGCCCATCCCGTACCTGACGCTGTTTGAAGCCTTTTTATATATCACCTCATTTCATCCCCATAGCTCAATACAAATGATACTAGATTTATTCCAGTTCTACAGATAAAGAAACTGAGGCAGAGACATGAAATATCTCAGTGAAGTTATAAGACAGGGAGTGGTAACTCACAACCACCATGTTATACTGTATAGAAATCTGCCCAAAGTGGATTTCAGTAGCAATATCAAGTATGAACATCCCTCAAGGTTGATCCTCACCATATGCCTTAAAAATCAAGAGCAACCAATTGTATATTTTTAAAAAGGCAACACTATGTTTTTTATATTTAAAAATGTAGCACACATAATCTTTAGAATAGTTGCTATTTTCCTATAGACCAACCAAAATATTAAATCAAGATTCCTCATTGACCTCCAGCAATTCACTCCCATTTTCTCAAATTAATTTTTTAGACAGTAAATGGGCTTTATATTTCATAAAGCAAATATCCTTTAAAATCTCTACATACATATCACCCAGTATCAGCCTCTGTGTGTTGCACTGTCACTCCTCCATTAGAAATCTATATTTTTCTTCTATTTAAATCCCTTCATATCAAATTATGGATTAAAACTACCTAATTATGAAGGACTCCAGGCATATTTATATAGCCAGAAATTATGACTTGTAGTCTAGTGGTTTAAATAAAATACCATTTATTTAATAAAGCATTAAATAAATAATCATTTCATAACCCCAAGCTACATTTAGTGCTTGGAATAAAAAAGGATAAATTAGTAGAATCCATAAATTCAACTATAATACTGAGGAATGCTAAGAGTATTGATAAGATGAATAAACAATTTCAAGTTATTGAGAAAATTTTCCCAGCTGTAATTTTTATAAACCTGACCACTTTATTTCTATTTGTGAAGAGTAAAACTATGTGAAAATTACTAAATATAACCCTAATGGTCTTAAAAATTTTGTGTTTACTACCTATCTAACCCGTAAGTAGAGAATTTATAGACCTTTAATTTTTGCTCAACACACACTTGCATACATTGAAGATGAAAACTCTGAAAGGGCCTTTTGTGTGCCTTTTATTTCAAATTTGAAATTCTTTAGATCAACTATGAAACTATCAGCTAAAAACACCCCATCTGTTAATCAACAGTTCAAATTTGGCGGTGTTAATATGACTATCTATATACTAGGTCATTGACAACTGGGTCTACAAGGGGAGGTTTAATTGGAAATTTTCTGTTTTAACTTTCTTCATAAAGGACACTGTTTATCATACATAAGTCAATCTCTGACTTTTAAGCATTAGCCTTTGTACACATTTTGGGAAACACATTAGGAACTGCCTGTAATCAAAAGTAGAAGACTCTGGCTTGACCTAACATGATACAGTGTGCACCCAAATATACTAGGATAGGTTGTAAATAATCCTAAATAATCTATAAGAGCCCCTGAAGATTAAGCATTTCCTAGAGTGGCGGCCTTCATATGACCACAGACCCAGCAACTGTTTCTTCTCACCTTCTTGCTAAATGTGAATTGCCCAACCAAAAGATTCTAAACCACAAGATCAATGACTCCCTCTTCACAAAATCATTTTGGACCAAATATTCCTGAAACTGGCTAAATGCTGGCTGATCTCTCTTACTAAAGCTCTATGAAATATTTACCCTTCTCCCGCTCCTGAATTTGAACAACTCAAGTTGTGCTCATGGCTCATGTAATTTAGATTTATGCTTAAGGGTGTTAATATTAAAATAAATCCATTGGAGATTTTTAAAATAATGCAGAAACATCCTCTAATCCACTACTAACATTTATCAAGCATTAGTTATCAGTCAAGCAGTATTATAAATGGTTTACATGTATTAATATATTTAATCAAATGATACTAGGAAAGAAAAGTTTAATACTACTAAATTTGAAAATCCAGAGAAAAAAATGTATTATACAAAGATATAAATGACCAACATTTATTCAAGAATAAGTAGTAGTCTACGGGTGCCTGGGTGGCTCAGTCAGTTAAGCGTCTGCCTTCTGCTCAGGTCATGATCTCAGAGTCCTGGGATCGAGCCCCACACTGGGCTCCCTGCTCATTGGGGAGTCTGCTTCTCCCTCTGCCCCTCACCTATCTCATGCTCTCTCTCTCTCTCTCTCTTTTTCTCAAGTAAATAAATAAAAAATCTTAAAAAAAAAAGTAGTAGTCTAACAATCATAAAAGATATTAAAAAGAAAGTCAAAGATGTGTCCTCAAAGTCACAAGAACCAGAAAGCTTTATGAGCAAATTATATTAAACCTTATAGAACAGGTAAGTTTTAGTTATTCAGTCGAGTCTGGAGCACAGAAAAAGAAAGCATGCCAATTAATTCTACAAGACTAGAACAACCCTGATCCTGAAACCAGACACAGTTTCTGATTCTGAAGGAAAGGGAACTATAGTCAAATCTGATGTATGAATACATGTCTGTGTTCATACATGTAGAAAAAAACTATGGTCCAATTTTACATATGAATACAAAGGTCTTTTGAAAAAATCTTTAATTGAATCCAGCAATATGCTAAAAGAATAATGCATCATGATACGGTAGAATTTACCCCAGGAATACAAGGATTGAAACATCAGAAAATAGATTAATGAAATACACCTCATCAAAAGATGAAAGAAGAAAAACCATGTAAACGTCTCATAAGATACCTAGAAAGAACTTGATAAAATGCAACACCTTGGGAGAAACAGGAGGAAGGGGCCTTTAAGTTAAAAATAGAGAGATATTTCTTTAATATGATAAAGAGTACTGACCAAAGCCCTGGTTAAGAAAGGAGGAGACTCCCTCATAATAATAACAAAAACAACAATATATGTCTTATTAATTATTGGGGAAAAAAGAGCTATGCCTATCATTAGCTACAGAAGATAAGATTTTCCACCCGGAAAGTCTAAAACACTAAAGTAACTAAAGTAACTAAAATATTATTTTAGAATTGGGTATCGTCTCCCAAGGCAGTATCAATATACAAAAATCAATGGTTTTCTATATACCAGTAATAAAAACCTATTAGAAACATGTAATAGTAATATCCCCAATTGTAATGGCAAAAAAAAACCCTAAATATCTAATAATAACCCTAAAAACAAATGTGTCAAGCCTAATGGTAATATCTACACAATTTACTTGTAGACATAAAAGTTTGAGTGGATGGAGATAACCATTTTCCAGGAAAAAAGAATCATTAGAGTGAAGACACAAAAAACAGAAATAAAATGCTCTAATATTTTCTGTCTACTTAAAACAAAGACCTTAAAACTATATATAATTTAGAAATAATAGGTTATATGCTGCTTTCAATGACATCTAATGTATGGGCACGGATACTATGGTGACATTTCCAAGAAGGTAGCATTGAACTATTGAGATCCAGTTGTTGCAACATGGACTTCTAACAAACCAACACTTTTCATGATGACAGAATACAGGAAAAAAAACACAAGAATGAGCAAAAGTCTGACACATGAGACAACAGAAATGCAATATTTTTATCCTTAGTATTCTCAAGTTAAATCTCTTACAAACATTTCCAACTTCCATTCTAATCTTTCAGGCTATAAACAGCTAAATTTTAATTCTTGTCTCCCCACAGTACCTGTGTCAATATACCTCATCCTTCTAGTTTTTCCACTGCTGTTTAGACACACGCAGATTCTGGCTTCAATCATTTATTTTCAGAGCTTAATCAATGAATATCTGAGGCTTATCAAAAACAAGGATGGAATTAAACACAGGTTTTATAGTTTAAACAATAAAGAACATAGGCTTGTCATTTTCTCCTTCCACATATGTGTGTGTGTATATACAACATATATAATACAGGTTTACTTCAATATTGTTTGGAATAAGAATTTACGAACAACTAAAAGCTCCATAATAGGAGAAAGCATGAAATTCTTCTGCATGTGCCATAATTTATGAACTAAAAATCTGCTAAATCACTGAAAATGAATACACTGAAACACATCTAAAATAAATTGGTAAGTAAAGAAAATTACAGAATAGTTATAATATGTTCTTATTATTATATGTTTATATATGTTTTACAGATTCACAGATTTGAATAGATGTAAATGCATGGGAAAAGATTTGCAAAGTAAGTTATAGAATGATGTCTATAGAATGAGGGGCGCTTGGGTAGCTCAGATGGTTGAGCATCTGCCTTTGGCTTGGGTCATGATCTCCAGCTAGGATAGAGGCCCACGTCAGCTCCCAGCTCCGTAGGGAGTCTGTTTCTCCCTCCGCCTCTCCCTCCCCCTATCTGTGTTCTCTCTGTCTCTCTCTCTCAAATAAATAAGTAAAACCTTAAAAAAAAGAACCATGTCTATAGTATGATCTTATATAACTGTTTATAGGTAAATGTGTTCTATACGCTCACACATGCATGCAAATATACATGCATACAAAAAGGTCTGAGAAAAAGAGTTGGGAGTAAGGAAAAGGAACTTTCACTTTCTGTTCTATGTAGTTCTATGATACTTGAACTTATACAAAAGTACATATGATTAATGACAATGAATTTTCTTAAAAACACTAAGTAAATTAGTCTATCATGTAGCTTAAGCTTAGTCAATGACAATGCATCCAGTTGGATTTGGCCAATGATCAAAAATAGACGTCTGTCCAATATCCAAAATTAGTCTCAAAGTGAATGTCAATAATATAAAGAATATGCCAAGAGTATATTCTTAGGGCCCTATCTCATGAAAATTTCAGTTTATCAAGTCAATCACAGAAGATATATAATAAACAAATTTAAAGGTAAATTTTGTACTTCAAGTTGATTAAAAAGCTTTTGATTCTTCTTTCTACTTACTAGATCAGGCCTTTTTATCACAGAAATAGGATAATAATCTATTAGCTGCATGCTCTGTTTGTTTTGGGTTTATAATAAATGCTATTCCAGGGGCCTCTGGGTGGCTCAGTTGGTTAAGTGACTACTTTCAGCTCAGATCATGATCCCAGGGTCCTGGGATTAAGCCCAGCATTGAGCTGCCTGCTCAGTGAGGAGTCTGCTTCTGCTTCTCCCGCTCCCTCTGTACTTCTTGCCCCCACTTATGCTCTCTTTCTCTAATAAATAAATGATCTTAAAAAATAAAATCAATGCTACTCCACATGGTTAAGATAGAAGTCCACATGACTAAGTCATAAAGAAAAAATATGAAATAAAAAACATGAAATATAAAAATTCACTTGTAATCAAACAAGCAAACACTGAAATAAATTGAGAGTAATAATATCTGTTTAGAAATACAGATAAAAGGGACGCCTGGGTGACTCAGTTGGTTAAGCAGCTGCCTTCAGCTTAGATCAGGTCCTGGGATCGAGTCCCACATCGGGCTCCTTGCTCGGCAGGGAGCCTGCTTCTCTCTCTGTGTCTGCCTGCCACTCTGTCTGCCTGTGTGCGTGTTTTCTCTCTCTCTCTCTCTCTCTCTCTCTCTGACAAATAAATAAATAAATAAAATCTTTAAAAAAAAGAAGTACAGATAAAAGTCTGGCAGTATGTATAATAACAGGCCAACAGTAGCTGGGGAATGGATTTGTGAGCTCCTTTTATCTTCTCTTTAGTACTTTTTAGGAGTTTCAGTTAGCAGATAGGAAAGACTGAAAACCAAGTGGTGTGCGAAGTCAGCCAGCTAGGCTGGGAGTAGAGCCAACACTTCAAATTCAGGTAATCTGGTTCAAGAATCCACATTCTGAACCCAGAGTTTATTGGATTACCCCAGGGCAGAAAAGATGCCTACAGGAAAAACAAAAAACCTGATTAGGCACCTAATATGTCCAAACTTAATGAAAATAGGTTATATTGAGGAAATTAGGGACTTTATTGGTAATAGGAACATGAGCTTAAATTAAACAAATTTAAAAAAGAGAGAAAACATTATCTGGTCCAGAGAAGACAGAGTTATATATCAAGGAGGCAATAAAATGCCCTTATTTTTCTTTTTTTGCTCCGCTGTAAATTATATCAATATGATGATCATAGTAATGTGAACATTAATGATCTGACCAAAAATTACACTAAGTCCAAGAAGATATTGGGAGAAGTGTGAATATGTTGAGAGGAAGGAACGGCGCATGCCGGAAAAAAGAAGGGCACATAAAATAGCTAAATTCTAGTAGGAAATTAAAAATCATAATCCCTAAAATGTTAAAAAGCAGTATAAGCACATTCTTTACAAATAAGATAAATTACTAGAAAAAAGTACTGAAAGAGTTGAAAAGAATCACCTATGGGAAATAAGCACAGATTTTTAAAGGCTGAGGTAAGAAACTTCTTTTGTCCTAAGATATATTACTTGACTTTTTAACTTCTGTAAAAGTGTTAATTTCAGTTTAAAAACTAATTCAAAAATATCACAAAGGAATTGAATTCTCTCGCATGATTCAATTCTTGTCATTGAGCGTAACTAGTATTAAATGTAGTTGCCTACATCAAGATAACCCTCTTCATGATGCTAACCACAACAAATTTAAAAGGCAAAATACTCTTTTGTGTACACTGATACTGGAAAAAAAACATTTTTAAAGTCTTCTATCACTTCTATCACTTAGCTTCACTAAGAAGCTACTTAAAAGAATTTTCTTCTCTTCAAAATATATGACTTCGTATATAATCAATGTATTTGCTAAAGAAAGAAAAAAAAAGAAAGAAAAGAAAAGCCCTTCGATACCATTATGACCTATTTTTGCCTGAAAGGGCCATCTGAATCCTGGAAATGAAGCAGCAGAAGGCTTTTAGTCTTTTTTTCTCCCCACTAGAACAACCATAGATGAAAGCCGTATTTCCTTCGTTATCACTGATGTCATAAATCAATTTCAATTAAATAAAGCCAAAAAGCTCAAAAGGGATAAAAGCAAAGCTTCTCCATAAGATGCCTATATCTAATAATGTCACACTGACTCATTTTCTTTTTGAATCATAACTATTTTGCACATTTCTGACACTGTTTACATTGCTCTTCTAGATCTGTCTTTTCTAAATATACCTCGGCCACTTTTTGAAAGTTCAATTGCATATAACTATCAAAAATTAGAATAATACAGAAATATTTTCCTTCCAAATTTAGAAGATACAAGTTCTACATTTATTTATTGTATATTCAAAATAAGTAGAAACAAAATTCAAGAAAATTGCTGCATAAAGAATGTATTACCTATTTTTACTTTCATCTTTATAGTTCATAAAGTTACTAGCTGAACAAAAAGAAATCATTTCTCTCTGTTGTAGACCAGACACATGGGGAGTCACCACAGCACGGATGTTTGAACATACAGAACAGACTAGGCACCGGGCCCCAAAAGGAGGGAATCAGGGAGGTCAAGAAGAGTAGTGACAAGGACAACTGCTGTGCCTTCACCAAATGGTTTCACTCCCTCTCCTCAAACTGCAGGAAGAGACATTGCTCAGCTGCCTCGGCCTCTAGCTGGGAACACAGAACTAGGTCCCTTAATGAATGCATGAAGCACAGGCCCCATCTGTAACCACACTGGATTTGTGACATATATAGTTTTCATAACCTTCAGAGAAGTAAATTAATCCCATGCCAATGGAGAAATTAATGCAATATATATTCAAACCTTGAACTACACACACTGTAAGGTCTGTACAGCCTCAAAGCATGGCTACCGATAGCATAGATTTCCATTCAATTAAAAAGTAGATCCTTTGGCCAAACTAATCCAAAAGAAAAGAGAGAGGACCCAAATTAATAAAATTAAGAATGAAAAGGGAGAGATCATGACTAACACTAAGGAAATAGAAACAATCAGAAATTATATGCCAATAAGTTCAACAACCTAAGATGAAATGGATGCATTCCTGGAAACCTATAAACTTCTAAAACTGAATCAGGAAGAAATTGACAACCTGAATAGACCAATTTCTAGTAACGTGATTGAAGCTGTGATCAAAAACCTCCCAAAAAACAAGAGCACAGGACCTGACAGATTCCCTGGAGAATTTTACCAAACATTCAAAGAAGAAATAATACCTATTCTCCTGAAGCTGTTTCAAAAAATAGAAACAGAAGGAAAACTTTCAGACTCATTTTATGAAGCCAGCATTACCCTGATTCCCAAACCAGGCAAAGACCTCATCAAAAAGGGGAATTTCAGACCAAATCTCTGACGAATATGAATGCCAAGATTCTCAACAAGATACTAGCTAATAGGATCCAACAATACATTAAAAAGATTATCCACCATGACCAGGTGGGATTTATCCCTGGGATGCAAGTGTGGTTCAACATTCGCAAATCAATCAATGTGATAGAACAAACCAGTAAGAGAATAGAAAAGAACCACATGGTTCTCTCAATTGAGGCAGAAAAAGCATCTGACAAGATACAGCATCCGTTCCTGATCAAAACGATTCAAAGTATAGGAATAGAGGGAACATTCTCAACTTCATAAAATCGATCTATGAAAAACCCACAGTGAATATCATCCTCAATGGGGAAAAGCTGACAGCCTGCCCTTGGAGATCAGGAACATGACAAGGATGTCCACTCTTGCCGCTGTTGTTCAACATAGTACTAGAAGTCCTAGCAATAGCAATCAGACAACAAAAAGAAATAAAAGGTATTCAAATTGGCAAAGAAGAAGTCAAACTCTCTCTCTTCGCAGACGACATGATACTTTATATGGAAAACCCAAAAGGCTCCACCCCCAAACTACTAGAACTCATACAGCAATTCAGTAATGTGGCAGGATACAAAATCAATGTACAGTAATCAGTTGCTTTCTTATATACTAACAATGAAAAAATAGAATCAATTCCATTTACTATAGCACCAAGAACCATAAGATACATGGGAATAAACCTAACCAAACAGGTAAAGGATCTGTCCTTGGAAAAACTACAGAGCACTCATGAAAGAAATTAAAGAAGACACAAAAAAATGGAAGAGCATTCCATGCTCATGGATCGAAAGAATAAACATTGTTAAAATGTTTATAATGCCTAGAACCATCTATACTTTCAATGCCATCCCGATCAAAATTCCACCGGCATCATTCAAAGAGCTGGAACAATCCTAAAATTTGTATGGAACCTGAAGAGACCCCGCATTACTAAGGAAATGTTGAAAAAGAAAAAGAAAACTGGGGGCATCACGTTGCCTGATTTCAAGCTTTACTACAAAGCTGTGACCACCAAGACAGCATGGTACTGGCACAAAAACAGACACATAGACCAGTGCAACAGAGTACAGAGCCCAGATGTGGAACCTCAACTCTATGGTCAAATAATCTTTGACAAAGCAAGAAAAAATATACAGTGAAAAAAAGACAGTCTTCAATAAATGGTGCTGGGAAAATTGGACAGCTATGTGTAGAAGAAAGAAACTCGACTATTCTCTTACACCATACACAAAGATAAACTCAGAATGGATAAAAGACCTCAACATGAGGCAGGAATCTATCAAAATCCTAGAGGAGAACATAGGCAGTAACCTCTTCAACATCAGCCACAGCAACTTCTTTCAAGATATGTCTCCAAAGGCAAAGGAAACAAAAACAAAAATGAACTTTTGGGACTTCATCAAGATCAAAAGCCTCTGCACAGCAAAGGAAACAGTCAACAAAACAAAGAGGCAACCCACGGAATGGGAGAAGATATTCGCAAATGACACTACAGACAAAGGGCTGATATCCAAGATCTATAAAGAACTCCTCAAACTCAACACACATGAAACAGATAATCATGTCAAAAAATGGGCAGAAGACCTGAACAGACACTTCTCCAAAGACATACAAATGGCTAACAGACACATGAAAAAATGTTCATCATCATTAGCAATCAGGGAGATTCAAATCAAAAACACATTGAGATACCACCTTAACACCAGTTTAAATGGCCAAAATTAACAAGACAGTAAATAAGTCTTGCTGGGAATGCAAGTTGGTGCAGCCACTTTGGAAAACTGTGTGGAGATTCCTTAAGAAATTAAAAACAGAGCTACCTTATGACCCTGCAATTGCAATTCTGGGTATTTACCCCAAAGATACAGATGTAGTGAACAGAAGGACCATCTAAACCCCAATGTTCATAGCAGGAATGGCCACAGTTGCCAAACTTTGGAAAGAACCAAAATGCCCTTCAATAGATGAATGGATAAAGAAGATATGGTCCATATATACAATGGAGTATTACACCTCCATCAGAAAGGATGAATACCCAACTTTTTTATCAACATGAACAGGACTGGAAGAGATTATGCGGAGTGAAGTAAGCCAAGCAGAGAGAGTCAATTATCATATGGTTTCACCTACTTGTGGAGCATAAGGAATAACATGAAAGACATTGGAAGATGGAGAGGAGAAGTTAGTGGGGGGAAATCGGAGGTGGAGACAAACCATGAGAGAATGTGGACTCTGAGAAACTGAGGGTTTTGGAGAGGAGAGAGTAGGGGGTAGGGTGTGCCTGGTGGTGCGTACTATGGAGAGTACAAATTGCATGGAGCACTGGGTGTGGTGCATAAACAATGAATTTTGGAACACTGAAAAAAATATAAAATAAAATAAAATATTATTTAAAAAGTAGATCCTTTTAATTCTGTGGGTAAATCTTTAAGACAGCAGATTTCTAGGCATGAAACTAAGATGCTGGAGAAAGTTGTTTTATTTATGCCCTCCATTCAATAAAGTTTACATTGGACATAAAATCAGGCAATGTTAGAAAGAAGGCAGCCTCTGGGGTCAGAACGTCTTGGTTTAAACCTAATCACCACATATTCCTCTGTGAGCAACTTTCTTAAACTCACAACTTCAGTTTCAGGATACCACCACCCTACAGGGCTCTTGTAATGATCAAATGGAACCAGTGGTGCCAAAAATGCCCAACACCTCACTCTGGAGACAGACAAATTGGGTTTGAGATCTAGCTGGGTGGCTTTGAACAAGCTGCTTAACTTCCCTAAATGTCCAGAGGTTCCTTGTGGCGACAGAATTTTTCTGATAAGGTTGTTATGAGGATTAATTGAAAGAGTTCTATATTGTATAGACAGAAAGACTATGTTAGCACCTCAGTGTTCAAAAAGTGCTGAAAGATGAGGCAGAAACACACATGGATTATCCAACTTAATCCTCTCAACAACCTTATGAAATAAATTCTATTACACGTAAACAGATAGGGCTCCTATTTCAGCCATTAGGATGAAAGTAGCATTTATATTAAGTTATATTAAGTTATGAAGGCTGTTGAAGATATTAATTAAACTAGGGATATCTTCATATTAAAAGAGAAGCATGTTTTCTCTACCAAGATGATGTATTATGCCAGTGAAGATTACCTATTCTATTGGTAAAGTCTACAGAGGACTAGAACTCAAAGGATATTAAATAGGTTAATAGGTTTCCCTCAGATCCTCCCATTCAGAAAGAGAAAGATCAAAGGAACAAAATGGTGAGGATTTTCACTTTTGATTTCTATTTCTCCCCTTATTTCCCACAATCTTCTACTAAAGAACATCATTCACTTAAGCAGTCAGAGAACTTGGCCCCAGTCCCACGACCTTCTGGGCAAGCCACCCAGAGAAAGTGCAGCTCTGTCTCTACATATAAAATCCCAGAAAAGTCAGAATAGCTGGACTTGAGCCTCATATCCATCACTGGAGACCATGGCAGCCCCTTTAGAACTATAAAGAGTGGGGTAAGAGCAGTGGCCATGGGAAGACTAGGTCCTAGCAGGAAAACAAGGGATGAATAGATGGTTAAAAAAAAAAAAAAAGCTAAATGAGAAAGAAGTGTGATCTAAAGCCTCTACAATTAAATCAGTCTCAAAAGCATTTAGTGACATAAAAAAATGTAGATAAAATTTAACATTACAGGAAATTCTTTGAGTTAGGAAGTTTACTTTTATAGATGTCAAATATTTTGGCTTCCTAAGGAATTCTTTATCTGGTATCCTGTAAATACTTTATTTCAGGAATTATGTATAGAACATGACTCAAAATTGGGGGAAATAACAGCTTACCTCAATGATGAGGAAAAAGCAAGTAACAGATGATGCTTTCCTGAAATTTCCTATCCACCTAGTTGCAATGGTGCAGTGGCAAAATATGCCAGGGAATTACTCCTCAACAAAATTCTATTAATGAACATTATTAGAAAATGCCCTCTTCTATTCCCCAGGTATTCCCACCTTCCTATTCAACATCTCTCTCATACTTTGCTTCTCCTTATTTCTCTAGATTACATTCCGCTGACTTCTTTGGCCTTATCGTTCAGCTAATTCTCCCCTGGTTTATAATTTCTGGTTAAACCAGGGTTTTTTTCTTTATTTTTCTTTTTTCTTTTTCTGTGCCAGTTCAGTATACATCTAAGATAAATACACACACAGATACCAAACATTCATTTTAGGGTATCTAATCTACCATTCTATTATTGTCAGACAAGGAACTTTTATTCTATCCTTACTCAAAACCTCCCTCTTCTTTTCCCTCCTGAAATTTATTTAGACACCAAGCATTTCATATAATCTAAGAAATGTCTAGCCCATCCTCCTCTGCTAATTCAGGCCCTCATCATTTCTGAGACAAGCTGTTAAAACCTCCCAGCTCCATCTAATGACTAGTCCTTTCCTCACACTAAGGTTTATAGGTAGTAAGAGCCAGACATCAGTTCTAGACATCCGTTGGATTCCAATCCATCCCAGAAGGTTCTAACTTGTCCCTGTTCTCCCCTACTTCATGTCCATCTTCTCTGCCTGACAGTCAACCCAACAGATTTCAGCAGACAGCACCAAACACAGAAGCAACAATTTTCATAGACTGTTCAGCTTCTATAATTATATATATTATAGCTATATATTCTTCACTAGATCTTGTGTTTTGCGTCTCTGTTCAAACCTTGACTGACAGGGCAGTACCTAAAGATCTGCTCATTCCTTCCAAGAGCTGCAGTATAATCCACCAGATGGATGTCACTTAGCTTATTCAAGCAACCCCAAGTCCCCTAGTAATGGACAAATGGGTTATTTCTAGTCCTTGCTCTTATAGTGCTGCAGTGAACATTGATATTTTTTCAGACTTTTATAAATATATCTCTGAAACAGATTCTTTAAGATAGACTATGGGTCCAAGGTAATAATCATTACTGCTATCAGTTC